>NC_132879.1:53504593-53804593 GCF_030463535.1 Salminus brasiliensis | reverse complement strand
AGGGCGATAATGCAGGAGATTTCTCTGGACCTGGACTTCCTAGATCAGGAACGGAAGCTGTACACATCGGACTCACTGAATAACCTACACAAGATGAAGGTGTGCACCAACCTACAGGACTTGTTCCTAGGTGAGTTACCCAACAGGCACTGACACATAGGTCAAATATACACTATTTGTTCAAATGATTGATGGCACCGTTTCTAATGAATGTATTCAGGCGCTGCAAGTTGCACCTGTTTTTGACACAGATGTGCAAATGAACACATACAGTTTGTCTAGTCCCTGTAGAGAAGTATGGCCAATAGAATAGGACTCTCTAGAGCAGATAAACTTGAACCTGTTGGCACCATGCTGCTGCCTAATGCCAGGTGTAACTAAAAGGAGAGAGCCAGAAGGTAACACAGACATGGAAGCACCCTGAACCACTAGCATCTGTCCGCTCCATGGTCCACAAACCTGAGTGTTTGTGTGTAAGTGGTGGGAAGACAGCACCAGCAACTCAGTTTACTACAATTGCCTATGTCGATGATCCCCTGGATCTTCTACCTTTATCTAAAGATGCCAAAAGCTAAATTAAACGAGGACGTTTTCAGCCTTGGCTTGTTCCAGAGATGGGGGCTTTGTTAGAAAAGGCTCTTCCCTGCTAGTCTCTAAAGCATTTTCTCCCTTTAAGTCTAGTAAATTTAATCTTTGTAGAGGTGACGCTCATATCTCATCTTTTACACAAATTCATAACCTAGGGTGATGTTTGAGTAATTTGACACTCATCAAGAGTACTTCAAAAACATCCTTCTATCTTTGTAACATTGCAAGACTCTCATTGGAAGGCATTTCTCATACCTTCTGATGCTGAGAAACTTGTCCATGATTTCACTTGAATGCAGGTTTGACTACTGTAACACTCCTCTTGCAGCTTTACCTGCAAAAGCTCTCCCGAGGCTTCAGTATGTGCCAAACTGTGCCGCCTCAGCTCTCAGAGTTACAATTCCCCTTGTCCTCATATCGCTCCGGCACTCGCAAAGCTACACTGGCTTCCCATCTGTGCTAGATTGATTTTAACCCCAATTTTGACATGGAGCGGTTCATGGTACCGCTCCGGTGTATTTTTGTGATCGGGTGAAGCCGTATATGCTCTCTCTCTCTCTCTCTCTCTCTCTCTCTCTCACTCTCACTCTTCACACTCTGTAGGGTCTTTCATTTTTCAACTGCCTCATGCTTATATCCGTGGGTGACAGAGCTTTATGTTGTAGAGCACCTCGATTTTGAATTTCCCTACCTGATGATATTAGTTATATGACTTTTTTGACATTTGAATGGTAGCATTTGAATTAAACACAAAGACACATTCAAGCCTTATAGAGGTTGGTGTAGTCTCCCTAAGTCTAGACTAAGGTTCTATTCCCATGTGAGGAAAACATACCACACTACACTAGTAAGAGTCCTTGGGCAGTAATCCTAACTCTACATTTGCTTACCTGTGAAACCTGATTCAGATGTGAGATTCAAATGTAAGAGCATCAGCCAAATGCCACAAATGTAAATGGTATAGACATTAAATGGACAAAAGTATTGGGACACCTGCTTATTCATTTTTTTTTTTTTTTAATTAAAGATATTAAGATGAATTTAACCTGGTTTTTTTGGGGTAATGGTCTCCTCTGTCCAGAGAAGAAGGCTTTTTTACTAGATTTTGGTGTAAGGATTTGATTGTATTCAGTGACAAAATTGGACTTGATGGAGCACCATCAATTATTCCAGAGAACACAGTTCTTCCACTGCTCCACAGCTCAATGCAGGGGGGCTTTATACCCCTCCTGCCCACTCCTGGCATTAGGCAGCATGGTGCCAATAGGTGCCAATGGTTATCTGCTCCAGAGGGTCCTATTCCATTGGCCTAATACTTCTCTACATGCACCTAGACAAGCTGTGTGCAACGTGAAGTAGCTGAATGCATTCATTAGAAGGGGTGTCCGCAAACATTTGGACAAATTGTGCCCCTACAAGTGTGAATAAAATGTCTTAACCGAAGCTCGTAAATATAAATGAACTTGAGCGCAGTTTTAAATGCACAACACTAAACACACCACTGCCTCCCGTGTCTCACCGGCAGCTGCTGATGCACTGCCTTCCATAAATCAGGCAGAAAGGCGTGCTGTGAGCCAACGAAGGGCCTTCTTCCTCCCTGCCTGCTTCCTCTCACCCCCCACTCGCTGCCGGCCCTGAGGCCCGAGCCCGTCGGCATGAAAAATTGATGCCGAGATTACAGGCACTTTGTTACAGAATCTTGCTTTGGCCTCAGATGCCCGACTGCGCTGGCTTATCAGCGCCTGCTTCACAAACCACAGCCGTTTCTGTGCTCAGAGCAGAGGCACCGCGCTCATCTCTGGCTTTTAATCACAGCACTGACATGTCTGCTGGTGCTCTGGGATGATGTGGTGTAATTTAGTAACCGGCCCACTAAAGCTCAGAGTCTTTAAAATAGACACAGTGCCCAGGGTGCCGCACACGACTCACTCCATTGTTCGTCTGGGCTCTCATGGGACGGCCTAAGATCGGCCACCCACTTCCCCGCCGCTTCCATAGTGGTATAATTAGCTCCCTTTGGCCTGGAGATGCAATGTGGGACAGGGGTTTAGATTCTGAAGTGGTGATCAGGTTCTACCCAGGAGATAATCAACAAGTCATTACGAGTCCCAGCCAAGTGCAATGATTTACACTCTCTCACCAAGAGAAAAAAAGGATGGTGATGAGCAGCTAAAATTGGCTGCAAAATTTCAATCAACAGCTAAACGTGTGCGGAAAGAGTGATTCCTCCATCAGCTGGAGAAGAGCTGTCTGTTAGTATGCACACTGCACACTGCACCGATATGAGGAGTGAATTGTTCTGATAAGCACATTATCATGGTAATTATATGACTAAGAGATGCATGCATCAGCGTGCATTCCCCTCTAGAGGGCACTCTTTAATACAAAGATGCCACAAAGGGTTCCCTGAGCGATGTCATAGCAGAACCCCTTTTGAATCCCAGGCCTAAAGAACCATATCTGAAAAAAAGAGGGTTTAAAGGTTTCCACAACCTTCACATAAGGTAACTGTCATCCATCCAATCAGCCATAACATTAACTGAGGTGAATTTAACACATTGGTTATCTACAGTGGGGTCTTCACATATCAAGGGGTGGATCTACAAATTAGGCAGAGAGTGAACAATCAGGTCTTGAAGGTGATAAAGGAGTCAAAATCAGGAGAAACAGACAAGCATAAGAATTTGAGACACTCTGAGAAGAACCATACTGTGGTGGCTAGACAGCTGGGTCTTAAGAGCAGCTCCAAAACATCACACAGGCCTTGTGGGGTTTTCTTGAATGCAGTGGTCAGTATCTATCAAAAGTGCTCCAGGAAACAACAAGCGGTGAAAAGGTTGTGGACAGGGTCATGAATGCGCAAGGCTCATTGATACGATCCATGGAGGCCTAAAGATCCTTACAGGACCTAAAGGATCTGCGGCTAGATACCACAGGACCTGAGGAATGCTCAGATCTGTTGTGGTGGCACAAGATGGACCTTCTCAATCTTTTACAAGCATATTTACCACCCTGTTATTTACCCTAGAGTAAAACACTCTAAAAAGCTCTGACCTTAACCGCTCAGAGGAGCCACATAGCATAGCAAGGCAAAGCGTTGTTTTAGCGCTGCAGCAAAAACATCGTAATTATTTGTTGTGATAATTCCTGAGTACTACCTTACCTACAGTGCTGCCGTCCTCTCTGCTTCTGCGGCCTCTCTGCATGGTTTGCATTTAGCGAAATAAAGAGATTGTTGCCAGTTGGCCAGGGTTAGCTTTTAGCCTAGCATAGATATCTGCTTCCCTTCATTGCTCGCCAAGTTTGAGTGTTCCTTCTGTGGACACTGGCTCAGGCAAAGCTGCGGACATGAGGCCTGGTTTGCTAAGTAGCAGAGTCTGGAGGTTAGGTTGCTTGTCTCAAAAATTGCTTGATACTAAAGTGATCAAAAACATCCCATTCTCCACCACAAAAGTGGCTGTTGTGTTTTACTGCCTTGCTTTACCAAACTTTTATTATTCAGCTATGCCCAAGGTAAGACAGTTTTTAATTTTAGGGCACTTTTAAACCTTATAAAAAATGTATCTCTATAAATGGACTACCTATTAAAATGGCCTCATGCAAGGAACCCTTCTTATTTTTAAGACTCCGTCTCTATCTAAGAGATTTCTTATGAGCAAAGTTTTCATACTTTAACGTGCTACTTAATTTCTCTGCTTTCCTATTTATTCCTACCCCTCTTATATTCTATATTTTTGATTATTATTTTATTTATTTAATAATTGATCTTTGGGTGTAACTGGGACCTTGAGATCTCAATTGAATTCCACCCCATGTACCACATACAATGCGAATGACAAAAAAGTCTCCTTGAATCTTTGAATTAGTTGTTTTGGTGATCGGATCACCTTCGGATTGGTCCGCATGAAAAGCCCACCCCACACAAGACGCATTGTGATTGGATTGTAAACAGATTTGTGATTGGATTTCACCAGACAAGTGATAATACATCTGATAAAACACTGATATGGGCTCTCTCTCTCTCTGGCAGTGTTTGTGTGTTCCCATGAAACTTAAACAGCCCGTCCCATTTTCTGAATCGTTACAGGAACGTGAGAATCGTCTATTGCTCCACCATGTTGTAGAAGAACCCCCAGCGTTCCTCTAAACTGCTCACAGTCTGTTTACAGGAAGTAAAAGGGAACAACAAGTGTAAACAGAATCCGGTCAAAATAGATCCAGATACTATCCGGACACCAAAGGCATGTTATTGGCAGGTGTAAAAAGGCCCGATTATGCATGTTTTGGCTGATTGTGGTACTTTTCCATGGTCCAAAATAGTTGACTTCACTGACAAAGCTGCTTATAAACACCTTTAAACTTACAACTAAAAGCTAAACAGCAGAAACTCACAGTGTTGAACTGTCGAGCGGGAAGAAATGTAAAGTTAATAAGTGAATAAGTGGGTTTCTTGTTGGCATTTACTGGTTCTTTTTCCAACAAGTTCATGAGGTTCATTGGAGATTCATTGGGTTGTATTTGCACTGTGTCCTATGTGTTCAGACTCTCAGGTCTTATCACTTCTTACAGGCCCACCAGTGAGCCAACAAGCCTCGCCCGAACCCGAACCAGAAGGACAGAGGAATGTTAACCAGGAGATCCTAAACGTGGGTGAGCTGCCACCATACTCAGCATGTTTCGGACCATGTGATTAGCTTTCAAAGGCACGTTGTGAGAGTAGGGTAAATGGGCTGGATGTCAGTGTGCTGCTGGGCGTTTCCTACCAGTGTATAACTATTCAACTATACAACTACTGGTAGGAAACTAATGGTGTCAGGTAATACTCTACTCTACTCTAGTCTACCCACCTCTAATGCTAAATAGGATACTTTTGGTGCACATGGTATGCTGGAATGCTGGAAAGAACCAAAATGTGGTTGGTGTGGTGCAACAGATAACACCACTACCTGCCAGTGAGCTACCAAACCATGTGGGAGACTGGGGTTCGATTCCCGGTCTGCGCTACACCAATAAGAGTCCTTGGGCAAGACTCCTAATACTAGGTTGGCCTATCTTTGTAATACGAGTAACCTTGTAAGTCACTCTGGATAGGAGGGTCAGCTAAATGCTGTAAATGTAAACATAATTATGCAATTGCATAAATATTATAGGCAAAAGTATTGGGACACCTCATTGTCCCATTGTTTCTCCCAAAATCAAGGGTATTAAAAAAGAGCTTCTCCTACTTTTACTGGAGTAGCTGTCTCTACAGTCCAGGGAATAGGGCTTTCTGCTAGATTTTGCAGGAGCATTGCTGTGAGGATTTGATTGCATTCAGCAACAAGAGTATTAGTCAGGTTAGGTCATCCTCAACTCCCCAACCCATCCCAAAAGTATTGGATGGAGCTCCATCCATCATTCCAGAGAACAGCCATTAGTTTTCAAGTAGTTTTCTTCGTAGCTCATTATGCTGTGACCTGTGGCCGTATTCCCTGTAATTCATTAGTGTTGATGTGTAAATAGAGGTCTGGATTTGATTAGGAATATTAAATACACCACAAAAAATGAATAATTGCCAGTTAGACACTTTCATAGGAGCTTTTCCCAGTAGAATGCAGATTTTAGCACCTCAGAATATTATATTGTTATCTAATGTTAACAGAAATGGGCTTTGTTTTCCCAGGGTCTCTTCCAGCTACACAGTTAGCAGATGCTCGCTCGGATGAGGATTATGGCGACAGGCACAGTGAAATATCGCATGCTAAAGCCCATTCCATTCTCATCATCATCTTCATCCTCAGTCTGGCTCTGATCCTGCTGGCCAGCTTGGCGCTGTCTGCCTACGCTCTCTATCTCATAGGTAAATCACCACTCTCACACATTTCTTGGAACTGGTCGTACGCCATATGTCTGTTTTTGTTTTTATAACACTTACCAATATGGCAATCTGTGCATCAGGACACTATTTGAACTTCTCTGAGTCGTGCAGTGTTTAATTCTGATCCTGAGGAACCAATACCACTGCAGTTTTAACTACTCCCTGGCCTAACAAAGCTGATACTGACAAAAGTATTGGGACACACCTCTTAATCACTCATGTTTTATTCAGTGCCATTACCACAGGTGTATAAAATCAAGCCCCTAGCCAGGCAGTCTGCCTTTACATACACTAGTGAAAGGATGGGTGGTTCTGAAGAGCTCACTGAACTCCAGCGTGGTTCTGTATGTAATAGAAGACACCGCTGCAACAAGTCAGCTGGTGAAATTTCCTCCCTCCTAGATCTTCCACCATCAGCCGTGAGAGGTATTATTGAACCACAGCAAGCAACTCAGTCAGACCACATAAAGTTACAGAGCGAGGTGGTCACGGCCGAGTGCTGAGCTCAGAGCAGAGTGCAGAAAAGCCTCCAACTGACTCAATAACTGCAGCAGAGCTCCAGACCTGCTGCTGCTGCAAAGGGTCACCAACTCCATATCAATGCCTATAGGATGTCATAAAAGCTCCTGTAGGTGTAATGTGCAGGTGTCCCATTACTTTTGTCTTGTACTGAGCAATAACAATACATTTGAATCTACATTTGATTGCCAAATGTTTGTGGACACCCCTTCTAATGAATGCATTCAGCTACTTTAAGTTGCATCCATTGCCGACACAAATGTGCAAATGCACACATGCAGAGCTTGTCTAGTCCCTATAGAGAAGAACTGACAATAGAATAGGACTCTCTGTAAAGAAATCCAGCACATGGAATTCATGACCCCAACAATGAGACTGCAGAAGGTAAAAAGTGGCAGAAATTGTACAATTTTCTGAATAACCAAAAACAGGATGCCTTCTTTGTTTAATGAGTAATCAATATTTGCGAATGCCTTTTATTCTAATATACCAATAAAAATGTTAAATCAAATAAAATCAAATAAAATCATGTTTATTGTCACGTCACATTACACAAAGGTGAGTGAAAACTTATTCCCAAAATAGAAATTCACATAATATATACTCTCTTACTATATGTGCACATTATGGAGCACATAAATACCATGCATGGGCTAGAGGGGTATAAAGGCCCCCAGCATTGAGCTGTGGAGCAGTAGAAGAACTGTGTTCTCTGGAATGATGGATGGTGCTCCATCCAGTACTTTTGGGATGAGTTGATTTGTTGGGATTGATGGAAGGGGTGATCATCCAACATCCTGATCTCACTAATTCTTTTGTCGCTAAATGCCATCAAATCCTCACAGCAATGTGTCTCCAAAATTTAGTAGAAAGCATGGGGAGCAGAGACTATTACTTCAACAAAAGTAGGATACACTCTTTTTAATACCCTTGATTTATAGAAGAAACGATGAGTGGCAGGTGTCCCAATACTTTTGTCCATATAGTGTATCTATCTAACTAGCCAGATATCCATCCATTCATCAATCCATTCATCCATCTATTGCATCTATTGATTAGATACCCTTCCTAGTAGTAGCGGAGTGGATTCTGATGTGGCCTACCTTTTCCCTCTAGCACAAAGCAATGAGAAGATGGGGGATGTCTCCAGGGTCCAGCAGCTGCATAGAAAATACCTGGAAGAGATCAGAGAGTGGAAAACTATTATTCAGCAGGTCCTTCATCACTCCAGCGCTCTGCAGGCAAAGTGAGAGCCTAATGCTGTGGGTGCCTTTTAGGGCTGCACGGAGTAAACGCTGCTAGGACTGCACAGAGCATGCCTATTAGCGAAAAGTGCTGGCTGCAGTCTAGCAGAGTCTGGCTGTCAAGAGTCTATGTATATCCATGGGGGAGATCCTCTCTAGCTTCGCTGTGAGCGAGCGGATTACCTCGCTCTTGTTTGTATGCTTTCTGAATGCAAAGCTGCCTTGACTTGACACAATGGGTGCAAACACATACGGTCTAGTCAGCTTAACACACTCGGGTTAGGCTCAAGGTGAGGCGCAGGCTGTCAGCCACAGTGTAAAGTGTAAGTGTTGCTGCAGAAGATTGCTTTTAAGGCTTAAACAGACGACATACGGCTCCAGAACATGAGCAACCCACTGATTATTTTGATTATTATATATTGATTATTAAAATGCGATAATAAATGATATATTAATTCATACAGCATCAAGCACCTGTTCCCTATGTGTAAAACACACACACACACACACATTACCTAGACACAAACCGTTGACCTAGAACAGATTTGGGGTGTGATTTGTCGAGGTGCAGGGCCAAAGGTCATCTCTGAGGTGGTTTCTCTAAGCTACATTTGACGGTACGCACAAGAACCACAGGGTTCGAGGCTGTCTGCAAGGTTCCAGTGCACATTGTTAGGAGAGGTAGGTCACATGGTTAAGGACAGCCAGTGATTTTGCAAGGGATAACATTGACGTTGGTGCTGGCCCAACTCTCTATGTGGCTCCAAGCTCAAGATAGATTTTCACATCGCGGACTGGCCTCAGCTTAGAGGAGGCTAGAGGGGTATAAAGCCCCCCAGCATTGAGCTGTGGAACAGTGGAGGAACTGTGTTCTCTGGAATAATGGATGGTGCTTCTTCCAATACTGTTGGGATGAATTAGGGAGATTTTTTTCTAAGGGAGCTCAGATAACGTCACGTCCACGTTGGTGCTGGCCCAAGTTGGCAACCGGGAGTAATAGCTGTTGGGGCAGAGCGACCAGATCTCACACCATATTCTGATTCTCAAAATAACAGTTGGTTATTTATGTATGTATGTGACCTGTTAAACTTTACAGAACCACTGTTTCAGACTTTCCATGTCATTTCTGAGTAATCATCTTCAGGATGTCATAAAAGTCACTGCACTTCCTGCTGTTCCTACTAACCTTGGAATACTAAATAAAAGTCCATGAATTCTTAAACTGTGCACTTTTTTATTAAATTGCTTTTTTTACTGTCTTTTAATCAAACAATACAAATATATAAAATTCACTAAATCATTTTTTCAGTGTATCCATATGGAATTCGATTTATTTATTTATTTTAAACAGCGTTCTATATAACACCAGAGAAATAAGTATTAGAAATAATTAGAAATAAAAATTATGCATATTAATCTTTATATATTACATTAAAAAAATTAATTTAATTTAATGATTTTTTTTAAAGCATAAAATTATGCACAATTTTTACACAGTTTTTACATTTTTATTCCAAACACCACCCTGTTCATAGGATAAGCCACCCCAACACCCCAACAGACAGCTGAAATGGACACAGTAGAGTATCAGTAAAAATAATAGAGAGCCTAATACAAATAATTTGAGTAATTCAAGAGATTAAAGAGAGACTGACTGCATTTACTTTACAAGTTGTTGACAGACTGTAGTACCACTGCCATCCAGCAGATGGCAGTTTTTCACCATTAAAATGCCCTCCTGGCCCCTTTATTTGTGATGTTACATCATTAATCATCTAGAGAGTCATTAACAGAGCTGGTTTCTGTAACACTTGGCTATTAGTTCAGTCTGTCCAAATACAGGGACATGTCTCTTAAACATATCTCACTGAGAGCCAGCGTCACGTCAGAGCACAGTTTATTGCTAGAGGCGTTTTAAATGATGAAGAAGATTTATTTCATCTTCATCCCCGAACAACGTACATGCGTATCACCAGCCTCGTAACCCTGTAACCACAGCCTGTATGTCCATGAGAAATACGAGGCCCATGCAGCTCATGCATTTCTAGAGCTGGAACACACTCGCGCCCCTGTGCGTCCGTTTCTCATGCCAAGCACAGATGCGCCTTGACTCCTACTGTGTGTGACACATTAACACAGTAAAGGCGCACACAGACCCACTTCTGTAGCTGGCAGCCTGTTTCCAACACATACACATGCAAAGAGTAAGCAGCCCACACTCCTCAGGAAGGTTTAGGCCAGTATCTAACACACACACATACACACACACACATGCACGCATGCTCGTGATAGAGACTGGTGACACACTCAAGCACCCACTGGGTCTGACAACTGTTTGGCAGGCGGTGGCGCGTGGGGGCAGGGGAAGGCACCTGCGCCTGAGCTCCACCAGCCAGAGCCTTGGCACCCGAGCGGCAGCTCCTCTTCAGAAACACACATTCTGGGGCCTTCATGCACCAGCACTGCCAAAGCCCAGCAGATATACAACAGCAGCCTACGCACACCCCTGTCAGACAGGCACTCTAATTACATCCACAAACACTCCAAATGTCGTGTTGGTTTGTGAAGATGCACATCCAGATGCACGTCCAGATGCACGTCCAGGCCATTGTAGAGAAACCAGGGGTCATCATGTCTGCAACACTGATATAGCTACACTATATGTCCAAATATTTGTGGACACCCCTTCTAACAAATGCACACATGCTGCTTGTCTAGTCCCTGTAGAGAAGTACTGCCAATAGAATGTGACTCTCTGGAGCAGATCAACATGAACCTGTTGGCCCCCAGCACTGAGCTGTGGACCAGTGGAGAATTGCGTCCTCTGGAATGATGATGGAGCTCCATCCAATTCTTGGATGCCTTCCCTGGACAGTAGAGACAGTTTCTCCAACAAATACAGGATCTTTTTTTGATATCCATGACTCCGCTGCTCGGGGTTCGTCATATAAAATCCTGAGCCATGCCGCTTTGCCATCAGCAGCCGGAGTCTGAGAGAGCACAACTGGCCGTGCTCTCTCCCTCATCCCTCTCAAAGGGATGTCAACTGGCACAGGCTTCTGATAGCTGGTATGGTGGATCTAGGGACCGGGTGCTTTCTTCAGAGTGTTTCAGTGGCAGTTGGAAAAGAGGCGGTGGCTGGATTTGGATGTATCGGAGCATTGCTAGTGCTAGGGGGAGCTACGAACGGGTGGGTGTATTGGGAACACCACATTGGGATAAATAAATAAATAAATAAATAATCATTAGTGATGAAGTGATGAACATACAGCTACGAATAATAATTAGCACAGTAGCCTACTTTGAGTTGAACTGGACTCCTCCAACCATAGGAAAATGAACTGTAATTAACAGCACTGTAATCCTTTAGGTACCAACTCAGTAAAACCGTACCACACACTTCTACCTGGTTTCTCAGAGATGCAGGATGTGTTTGTGTGTGTGTGTGTGTGTGTGTGTGTGTGTGATTATATGTGGTTTGTCTAAATGCTAGGCTCGCATAACCACGTCTGATTGTGTGTGTGTGTGTGTGTGTAGGAGGGTGTGTTCCCAGTACTCACAGGGTTGTTGCCAGGGCTCTGAGAGAGAGAAAATGAGCTGATTGGTGTCTTCAAATGACTGAAGATTTCAATCTAGTCACATTAGCCTACAGAGCAGCCAAAGCCTAGTGTATTAGTCGACTGCCCCCCCCCAAAAAAAATCACAATCTATAAAAATCCACTTCATTGTTGACAGTAATCAGATTTGCTTGAGGTTGAGAAACAGCGCTATCATTTCAAGACAGTGAGAGCTCCTGTCTTCATGGCCAGACAGAAATCTCCATTAAAATGCACTCGGTGCACCTCAGCGGTGAAGAAGCCAAAGCCAGACTTAGGCAGATGTGATGCTCGAGGGAGCCTGCTGCTCGATGTGGAGCACAGGAGGCTAGAGCTCAGCACCGTGGCCGCGGGGCCCAGTGGCCATCAGCACCAGAACTCTGCAGGAGTGAAGGTACTTCACGCTCTTCTTTCTACACCAGTGATCCAGACTCTGTCTTTTTTTTTTTACAACTGGTGCAACCTCGACCTTGTCTGATGGGCAAAAGGCTTTTTTTTATATCACCAATTGATTTAGCCTTTCCTAGCCTACAATCTATTAGTGTCTATGCTGGTCTAGCATGAGTATTGGCCTGTGGAAATCGTTGGGCGCTGTGTTTTTGTTTTTATGAGCCTACATTGGTTGATTTTTACTTACACTGAGATTTGCATTACCATACAGAATAAACCTTTTCTACTGTGCTAAGCTTAAAGGCAAGTTGGCTTTACTTACAGCACTGTTAACTGCTGGTTGAAGGAATACTTCAGTATTTTAATGTCCAATTTCTCTTTTTGCAGTATTTGCATAAAGTCCTTAACTATGTGTAATTATTCTGTCCTGTTTTCCTTGCTGATTCGATGCTGCAGTAATTACCCACTGCATTGTGTTAAGTGTGTTTTGAGACAGTACATGGAAATAGCCATCCAATAATAATCAGCTGTAATACACTAAATACAATATTACCATACTTCGCCATTCCATAACATTAGCACCACCTGCCTAATACTGAGCGAGTCCCCCTTATGCTGCCACGACAGATCTGACCATTTGAAACATGGCCTCCACAAGACCTCTAGAGGTGTCCCGCTGTGGTATCTGGCACCAAGACCAATGTTAGCAGCAAATCCGTTAAGTCCTGTAAGTTGTGAGGTGGGTGGAGCCTCCATGGATTGAATCAATGAGCCCTATGTGCCCATGACCCTTGCGCTGGTTCACTCGTTGTCCTTTACATTTGGAGCACTATTGGTCAGTACTGATTGTGCATACCAGAAAACACCCCCCAAGGCCTGCCTGATGTTTTGGAGACCAAGCTCGGACCCAGCTCTGAACCAGCTCTGACCCGGTCGTCTAGCCGTCAGAGTTTGGTTCTTGTCAATGTTTTTTTTTTACCTTCACCTGTTTAATTTGAAGTTGATAATCAATATTTAAATCAATATCAGCAATAATGTAGTACTGTAATAACAAAAATATTAATGAGAAAATTGAACACTGAAACTGAACTACAATTCTCTACTGAAAACCTGAGACTTGACTTTCATTATGACTCCTCATACTCAGACTTGGACCTCAGAGACCAGACTCAGACTCACACTCAAGGGACTCGAGATTCGACACGCATCCCAGAGACTCATGACTTTACCCGGACTCGCACCCCCGAGACGCAAGGCTCGATCTATGCAGGCCTTACACCAAATGACTTTTCAAGCGATTTTACTGCTGCAGACAAATTCCCAATGTCAAAACCAAATCCTGTAAATCTAGCTGGAGTTGCAGTGTGCTCTCGTCATCTTGATTGTTGGGTGTAAGGTAGGCAGGATAGCGGCCTTAACTTACTGTTTTTATTTCTATAAACTGTTTTTAATATTAATCTCAAAACTCAACACAAACCCCATACTCACGTCTCAATGTGGACTCACAGCCCAGGATCTTGAGTCCACATTAAGTCCACTCGACTTGGACTCACAGCCCAGAGACTCAAGACTCTACTCAGACTCGCAGCCCAGAGACTAAAGACTCTACTCAGACTCACAGCCCAGAGACTCAAGACTCTACTCAGACTCACAGCCCAGAGACTCAAGACTCGACTCAGACTTATAGCCCGAGGACTTAAGACTCGACTCATACTTGCAGTCCAGAGACTCAACACTCGACTCAGACTTACAGCCCAGAAACTCAAAACTCAACTCAGACTCACAGTTGAGGGACCTAAGACTCAATTTGTACTCACAACCCAGAGACTAACAACTCAACTCAGACTCACAGTTGAGGGACTTAAGACTCAACTCAGACTCACAGCCCAGAAATTCCACACTCAACTCAGACTCACAGCCCAGAGACTCAAGACTCAACTCAGACTCAAAGTTGAGGGACTTAAGACTCAACTTAGACTCACAGCCTAGGAACTCAAGACTCCACTCAGACTCACAGCCCAGGAACTCAAGACTCAACTCAGACTCAAAGTTGAGGGACTTAAGACTCAACTTAGACTCACAGCCTAGGAACTCAAGACTCCACTCAGACTCACAGCCCAGAGACTCAAGACTCCACTCAGACTCACAGCCCAGGAACTCAAGACTCAACTCAGACTCACAGCCCAGGAACTCAAGACTCAATTTGGACACGCGGCCAAGAGACTCAAGACTGGACTCAAACTCACAGCCCAGAGACTCAAGACTCCATTCAGACTCGCAACCCAGAAACTCAAGACTCGAGTCAAAATCACACCCCAGACACTCAAGACTCGACTCAGACTCACAGCCCAGAGACTCAAGACTCTACTCAGACTCACAGCCCAGAGACTCAAGACTCGACTCAGACTTATAGCCCGGGGACTTAAGACTCGACTCATACTTGCAGTCCAGAGACTCAACACTCGACTCAGACTTACAGCCCAGAAACTCAAAACTCAACTCAGACTCACAGTTGAGGGACTTAAGACTCAACTCAGACTCACAGCCCAGAAATTCCACACTCAACTCAGACTCACAGCCCAGAGACTCAAGACTCCACTCAGACTCACAACCCAGAAACTCAAGACTCAACTCAGACTCAAAGTTGAGGGACTTAAGACTCAACTTAGACTCACAGCCTAGGAACTCAAGACTCCACTCAGACTCACAGCCCAGGAACTCAAGACTCAACTCAGACTCACAGCCCAGGAACTCAAGACTCAATTTGGACACACAGCCCAGAGACTCAAGACTCCATTCAGACTCGCAACCCAGAAACTCAAGACTCGAGTCAAAATCACACCCCAGACACTCAAGACTCGACTCAGACTCAAATGAAGCAACATGTGAACATTTCTGCTCCAAGGTACTTCATTTTCAGTGCACTCTTACAAAATACTACACCCCAAAGCACAGCTCTAAACCCACCGATTCTGCCTCATTCATCTAAAGCACATGTAATCTGTTTAGGTCTCAGCATTAATACACGACCTTATACTACAAACCGTGTGTGTGTCAGATTAAACAGGTCACAGCACATTGTCTTCATTATCTCAACATTCCACAGTCTGCCTGTGGCTCTGCTCAACGCCGCTCGGGTCAGCGTTTCTAACATGCCTTCTTAAGAGATAACCTCAAACTCATAACACCCCCAGCCCCGCTCAGAGAAGCCCCCCCCACCCAGCTCAACAAGCAGGCAATTACCAGCAGTCACTGATCTCATATATCCCTTATTCCTTTTTATTTTGCATCCAGCTTTCAGACGTATTCCAACCGCAGCATTTTACAGCTGTAGTGAATTGCTCAGCATTGTTTATTGGATGGTTGGCTTTTTCCATCGGCGAGGATGTCGCTGATGGCGTCTTTAAGGCTCTTATTTTTTTCCTGGCAGAACTGCTTTCTTGAAACATGAGGGTGCATTTTGGAAGGCTGCAGGCATTTAGCGTGTCCTCAGCAGCCCTCTGCATGGCTCACTGCAACTTTTACTCATGCTTCTCTCTCTCTCTCTCTCTCTCTCTCTCTCTCTCCCTCACAGACCCTTTCCCTGTCTTTCCCTGTCTTGCTTTTTCCTCTCTCCCCATCCCTGGTCCCTGCCCACAAACAGCATTTTTATTCTGCCTGATTATTCTAATGGAGCAAATGCCATCGGAATTGCGGATTCCGCCGTTTATCGCAAGAATTCGGTAAGCTCACAGGTACACCTGCACGGGGGAGTGGGCATGCTGGAAAATATGCTCCTTTCCCTAAGCTGATGGACAAGCAACAAATGAAAATGTAATAGATAATTCTGAGAAGTGGAAGTGAAGGAAATAAAAATGGTAATCACATCTGAGACGAATGCCGCCAGTCCATGCATGCCAAATCAACCCAGCCCACGTAGAACTCTTCTTCAAAGCAATTTCTGTCCTCTTCTTCATCAGTATTTTTCTGCCTGCCTGTACTTTGCATGCATACCTAGGTATCCCATTGTTTTTGCAAGCTACAGTTCTTGCCCTCACTCACTACCCACCTACTATGGCAGGAAAAGGCCATTTGACCCTAATGACCCAACCACAGATTGTTGTTTTTACCTGTTGTTTAGGGGTCAGTGGTCTCAAAATAGGGCTGTAACAAAAACAGACCCATAAGGAACAAACGGTCATGCCTATAGGCAAACTTGCAAGGATATCTCGTGTACGGCCAGTGGTCCAAAAAGCTTGAATACTTTTTGGAGGTCTAATGTGTTAACCTTTTCAAGTGTTCTCATAACTACTGGTTATACAGCTGCATTTGAAATGATTCACCCCACTGCAAATTAGGTTTATCTACCTCACTACTGTACTTCAGTACTAAAAGACTGTATCTGTATCTACTGGAGGATTATTTTTTTCTCCTACTTCCATTTTTACTTCACTGTTTAATACTTTTACTCCATTATGTTGTTGATGTGCTGCATCGTTACTCACTACAATTAAAATAAAAACAGTACGAATCGTTTCAAACCCACATTATCACCTCCAGAGCACTAGATGGCGCCATCACCGGGTTCGATGAAGCCGCCTCAGCATTGATCAGAACAGGCGATGGAGCCGTGAGCGAGCATGCTGCCGTTCTTCCTCTCTCTCACTCCGCTGCTGCAGTGAGGACACTACCGCTAGAGCTCTGTTAGTTTATCTCCAGATGGAAGAAGAAGAAGAACCACCAGAAGAAACACCTCCATCTTCACCTCCTGCAAATACTCGTATGTGTCTGAATGGGCTGAGCTCCTTCAGCTGTAGTTCAGTTTACAGAGAGTGAAGCTCAGGGGTTTGAGCTGCTCCTCACTGGTTTTACAGATGAAGCTCTTGTATGTGGCGGGTTGAGTCAGGTCTGTTCAGCTCTCTCTCTCTCTCTCTCTTTTGGGCGAGTTTGTTTAGAGAGTGAACTGAAGACTCGTGAAGCTTCATGAACTCTGTCTTCTACAGTCCTGTCCTTCTACTACAGCCAGAGGAACTGAGACAGTGCTTAAGTCTGAGCATCTGAACTAATAGAAACACTGATACCCAAACTTTTGACCGCTTTCTGTAAGAACTACAGAGCACAGTACTGTACTTTTACTGTCAGTACTTAAGTTGTAGATTGTAGAAGAAACTACCTGCAGTACTTAAGTACCAAAAATGTTGAATACTTTAGTACTTCTACTCATGTCTAAGTCTCTAGTACTTTATACATGTCTGCTGCTCGATGATGCCGCTTCGATGGCAGTTCAAAAAGAGGCGATGGGGAGCATTGTGGGGGAGCATTGTTAGTGCTAGGGGGAGCTAGGAACGGTGGGTTAACTGGCAGGACTAAACTAGGTGAAAAATGGGAAACATTCAACAAACAAATGAGGAAAAAAAGGCACAGTTGAGGCAAAAGTTCCCCCCAAAAATACGTCCATACAGTAATTGTGGGCGTGGAAATAACTCTAGGTACCTTTCGAGGTGGCATGCTGTAAGCAAGGTATATGGGGTAAGAGTTAAAGCAGCATTATGCAAAAATTGCCCCATACAGTTAGGAAGTATAACAGGACACACTTTACACATGCATTCCTAGACAAGCTGAGAGATACAGCACCATCACTGAAAGTGAAAGAAGCATGTGGACTGAGGCGGGATAGTAAAACTACAGGACTTGACTCGGGTCATCCACCGTTACACAGTTCCCGCAAGCATTGCCCCGCTTTCTCCACCAAATTATTACATTATTACAGTGCGGTTAGCAGTGTGCTAAACCTGGAGAAGTAACAATTCTGTGACACTATTCTCCCTATTACAGTGGGTGGAGCATACCAATGAGCATCACAAATTTTAAAGCTGCTGTTCTAAGGTATACATTTTGCATAATGCTGCTTTAACAGAGTTTAGAGCTTGTGTATGGTGCTATTTCCCAGTATATAATGTCACATGTCATTGCATGCACTAATTACAGAAACTGTCCCAGTCATTACATGACGTATTCAGTATTGGTACAGCACTAAGCTCTAATAGGAGCACATTACCTAAATACAAGAAGCTAAATAGCTTGGTAGTTTGCTATTGTCACCAAGCAAAATAAGGTCAGAAAGAAATAAGGTGTTTAATAAGCTGTCATTACAGTGAGAGGCTGTGTTGTAGCTAAACAGCTCCTAATGACATAACCTGGATCACATAATGGAAGGGCAGGCCAGTACAGCAGGCGGACCACTATGATCACAACAGCAGACAAATACCAAGGATACAGCTGACAGAAGCCTGTTTGTGTGGCTCTGTGGGTGTGAGGCTGAGACCGAGCTACACTGTAAACCCCAGTCATTCACCTGTAAACCTGAGAAGTTGCTAAAGTTTAGGTGTAGATGCATATTTGCAGGTTTCTACTTATTTAACCATCATGGTGTTTAGGTCAGTTTAATGATTGCCTGTGGTGTAACACTGAGATTACAGCTCTGGCGCTCACTCGGATAAAAGGTGAGGAGGGTTTTAATAATATCGGATGAAGCTGAAACCAAAGTACAATGGAGAAGCAAGGTCAAAATCTTGAGACAAGATGCAAACGGCCGGTAACAGGGGGTCAGACACAGGGCAAATCCAAAAAGAGGTCCAAAACAAGGGGTCGAAGCACCGAAGACAACAGGGGGCAATGTTTGGGATGTGCTCATTAACACTCTTGTCGCTAAATGCAATCAAATTCTCATGACTTTGCTTCAGAATCTGGACAGTAGAGACAGTTACTCCAACAAAAGCAGCATGACCTCTTTTTAATAGCCTTGATTTTAGAAAAAACAACATTAATATTTAGCATCATAACTAGAAAGGCGACAATATATACACCATATGGACAAAAGTATTTGGACAACCATTCAGAATGACCATTTACATTTAGCATCGTAACCCAGTATCCCAATACTTTTGTCCATGTGGTGTATATATTGTCGCCTTTCTAGTTACGATGCTAAATGTAAATGTTCAGAATGAACGGTTGTCCCAATACTTTTGTCCATGTGGTGTATATATTGTCGCCTTTCTAGTTACGATGCTAAATATTATAGTCCTGAATGAACGGTTGTCCCAATACTTTTGTCCATATGCTATATATAGTGTGTCTTTCTAGTTATGATGCTTAATATTAATGATGCCCTCATTATTTGGAGCTCTGTTAATGAATGTGAGGGTAACAGTGTACATATAAGACTCCACCACACACACACACACACACACACACACACACATATACAGTGGGGGAAAAAAGTATTTAGTCAGTCACCAATTGTGCAAGTTCTCCCACTTAAAAAGATGAGAGAGGCCTGTAATTGACATCATAGGTAGGCCTCAACTATGAGAGACTAAATGAGAAAATCACACTGTCTGATTTTTAAAGAATTTATTTGCAAATAATGGTGGAAAATAAGTATTTGGTCACCTACAAACAAGCAAGATTTCTGGCTGTCACAGACCTGTAACTTCTTCTTTAAGAGGCTTCTCTGTCCTCCACTCATTACCTGAAATTGTAGACCTGCACCAGGCTGGGAAGACTGAATCTGCAATAGGCAAGCAGCTTGGTGTGAAGAAATCTACTGTGGGAGCAATAATCAGAAAATGGGAGACCTACAAGACCACTGCTAATCTCCCTCAATCAGGGGCTCCACGCAAGATCTCAGCCCGTGGGGTCAAAATGATCACAAGAACCACACAGGGGAGACCTAGTGAATGACCTGCAGAAAGCTGGGACCAACATTACAAAGGCTACCGTCAGTAACACACTACGCCGCCAGGGACTCAGATCTTGCAGTGCCAGACGTGTTCTCCTGCTTAAGCCAGTACATATCCAGGCCCGTCTGAAGTTTGCTAGAGAGCATTTGGATGTTCTGGAAGAGTATTGGGAGAATGTCTTATGGTCAGATGAAACCAAAGTAGAACTGTTTGGTACAAACACAACTCGTTAGGTTTGGAGGAGAGTGAATGCTGAGTTGCATCCACCATACCAACTGTGAAGCATGGGGGTGGCAACATCATGCTTTGGGGCTGTTTCTCTGCAAAGGGACTAGGACGACTGGTCCGTGTACATGAAAGAATGAATGGGGCCATGTATTGTAAGATTTTGAGTGCAAACCTCCTTCCATCAGCAAGGGCATTGAAGATGAAACGTGGCTGGGTCTTTCAGCATGACAATGATCCCAAGCACACTGCCAGGGCAACAAAGGAGTGGCTTCATAAGAAGCATTTCAAGGTCCTGGAGTGGCCTAGCCAGTCTCCAGATCTCAACCCCATAGAAAACCTTTGGAGGGAGTGGAAAGTCTGTGTTGCCCGCCGCCAGCCCCAAAACATCACTGCTCTAGAGGAGATCTGCATGGAGGAATGGGCCAACATACCAGCAACGGTGTGTGCCAACCTTGTGAAGACTTACAGAAAACGTTTGACCTCTGTCATTGCCAAAAAAGGATATATAACAAAGTATTGAGATGAACTTTTGTTATTGACAAAATACTTATTTTCCTTCATTATTTGCAAATAAATTCTTTAAAAATCAGACGATGTGATTTTCTAAATTTTTGTTTCTCATTTAGTCTCTCATAGTTGAGGTCTACCTATGATGTCAATTACAGCCTCTCTCATCTTTGGGAGTGGGAGAACTTGCACAATTGGTGACTGACTAAATACTTTTTTTACCCACAATATATATATATATATATATATATATATATATATATATATATATATATATATATATATATATATCTGTGACTGTGACGTGATCTGATTGTAGCGCTGTTATAAAATGACCCTCTCACTGCGAATAAGAGTGACAAGAGCCTCATTACAGACTAATAGCTTCTGGGAATAGCGTCAGGGAGTCTAATTTGAGCTCTCTCGACTAGACATAACAATCCTCTCTCGCTCCAAATCCTCCCTTCAAGAGCGCATGACTTTTAAGAAAATAAGTTCCTAAAAGCACATAAAGCAAAGACCGGAAAAAAGGAAAATAAAAATCACGGCTTTTCCAAAAGGCTGAGAAAAGTGATGAATGGACCATCACCATTCGCCTGACAAATCCTCCACCTAGACTTTTCCTCAGCGGAAGACAGACGGGGGGGTTAAAAAATAAGTTTCCTGCTTTGTTCGTCTAATTGATTTGCATTCCCCGCTGAACACAACACCATACCCCACAGACTATATCTGGTGACTCAGGCATAAATCAGCAAAGATAATCACATTATGGAAATGAGGTCCATGGGAAACATCTTCAGTGCTGCCAAATACTGTCACAGCATAGTTCTGTCTAAGAAAACAACGGGGATGGATGAAAAATGGAATAAAACGTCTGCACAATAATGCAGGAACACACATCCAGGCAGAAATAGCTCTTCACACAACAGCACAACAGCCCAGCGAGGAGCAAAGCACACAAATCCAGGCACATATTGGAGAACCTGTAGAGATACTCAGTATCTACAGTCATGGGGAAAAAATTGGACATATTTAATAGGAATATTTGATCGTCATGTGATCAATACTGGTGAGATGGAGGTGCTATAGCTAAACTGAAGAAAGGTATTTAAACATCATTTAAATTTTAATTAATTAGTACATTAATTAATTTAATTTGATTATTTATTATTATTATTAATAATAATAATAATAATATTATTATTATTATTATTAAGTTGCACTCCAATATCATCACCATCCCAACGACACATCTGCATCACCCCACCCTCGGTACTTTGCATGTGTCTGTCCCTCCAGAAGAACAGGACTGCCCACCAATGTCAGTCTTTGACGGCTGCAAAAGGGGCCCATAGAAGGCGCCTGAGCTGGTCCGTGTGGCTCCACAGAGGGATGGAAAGAACTGATGCACAGTCCTCCTCCCTAAAATAGCACCGGTAGAGCAGTGTTCTGTGTAGCGGTCTGCTGGGAGACTTTAAGATTTTGGCAAAGCTGGAGAGCAAATGTCATTTGCTTGTGAGGATGAAGAAGTTAGAACCCCCACCTTTATTACTACTTGAAATGTGTCAAATTAGAATCAGCTGCAGATGATTGGAACATCATTAGAGGGGATTTTGGAGGAGGCAGGCTTATTTAAACCTCAGACATTTAACCCCTTAAACAGCCTATGGTCTGTCTGTAGGGGGAAAGTGTTATTACACACTTTTATTACCAGAGAATAGCCCCACCAGTTTGTACCCTGTAGTCCCTGTAGCTGAGTAATACACTGTAGTATGTAATAAGCCCTTCTGCGCTAAGGGGTTCAGGCCTATTCACACTAAAAACACATGTCAAGTTTTGAAAAATCTTTAAATTGGTAGAAATAAGCCTTATATCCCCTTATTTAAGCCTTTTAAAAGGTTCTTCACACTTCCTTTTAT
The DNA here is from genome assembly GCF_030463535.1 of Salminus brasiliensis. Classification (NCBI taxonomy): domain Eukaryota; kingdom Metazoa; phylum Chordata; class Actinopteri; order Characiformes; family Bryconidae; genus Salminus; species Salminus brasiliensis. The sequence continues at coordinate 53,782,021 of NC_132879.1, read as the reverse complement.
TTTAAATTGTTCTTTATTCAACCAAAAGTGGTCCTTTAATAGCATCTCTTAAATAACCCATTGTAACACCTTCAATTTTAACACTACAGAGCTAAACTTGTTCTTCTGTAGATCTGAAGTAGTAAGATTAGATAAGATAATCCTTCATTAGTCCCACAGTGGGAAAATTCTCAGTGTCACAGCAGAAAAGGGATAGCAAGACACTCAGATGCAAAAACGTAGATAAATTACCACTATATACACAATATAAATAATATTAAAACAACATTATTTACAGATTATTTACAGATAATTGCAAATTGACTCTTAATTGCACATGTGAACTTCTGTAATAAACTCTAATAAACGTTTTGTGCAGTTTAAGCAGCCAAGCAACTGTGTATCAGGCCAAGTAAGCATCAGTCCATTACACATGTTGGAAATTGATTTAGTTAGTTTATTTATTGATTGTATGAAATTGACAGGTCACTATTCAATGTGGCCAGTAAGGCCAGTAAAGGTGCGTCTGGTATGTATTCCAGCACCATATGACGATATTCCCATTGCTTACAGGTCAAAAATGTCGGTGGATGTGAGGGTCATGAAAACCTATTTATATTTAACCCCCTATTTATAAGGGTCATACAGATGACCACCTTGCTTCAGGGTGCCTATGAAAGACACAAACTGGGTGCAAACTGGTTTCTTCGGACAGAGATGGCTGACTGAGATAGGACTCCACAGAATAAACTTCTCCCACATCTCCTGACTTTTCTTCATGGCTCAAGAAATGAACTATACAGCACACATGATCATGAGGCCCCATGAATGCAGCTAGTTAGTGCTGACTGCTGAGGACAGTTCCTCTGGCTTTCACAGTCAGATAAGGGTCACTTCCATTCCCAGCGTGAGATCATCGTGCCTTTGTCTATTAACTTTGCTCCATGGGTCTCTGAGAGCTCCTCACTTTCTCCCATTATTGATGTCTTCTAATTAGTCTCTCGGTTCGGTTACATCTCGTACCCCTGTAATCCATTGCGTGAGCCCTCTTGGCCTTTGGAAATTGCAAAATCATTTCTTCTCATTCAGTGATTTAGAGTTATTGCACGCCGAGAAGAGGCCAGGAGGTAATTTAAAGATGAAAATGAGTGCGGACAGGAAGAGAGCTTAAGTATGTAACTCATTCCCCTCTGCAAGAAAACAGTAACTCACACACAGGCCCACTGTCTGCCCTTTCTTGGCAACCTCTGGAGGGGTCGAGCCACAAATGAGGCTTGTCAACAGTTCTCCATTAGAGAGCTCCACTGAGAAGAGCCGCTTTCTCTCAATAGCCCAAATGAATACAGGAGTTTGTAAAACAGCTTCTTGGAAACAGACAAATCAATAGTTCCAGTAGCACATAAAAACCTGTAGAATGTGACATGGGAGCTGACTGTAACTCAGGCCAGAGAGGATGGCGAGAGCGACAGAGCCATTAGAAAGCCTCTGGAGGTTTCATGTGTGACTGGTTACAGGTCGTTTCCTGCACATACGGTCATCAGGGGAGGGCTTAGTGCTCTAATGCACCCCATCTCCAGCACAATGACATCTTAAATCATCCTGCTGCAGCTCCTGCAGCTCTATAACTTCCTCACATATCACACAGTAATGCAGGAATGCATTCACAGCCATGCTCAGAAGTCCACACGCCCTGGACCTCAACCCATAAAGAAAAAGAAAAGACATACAGGGACACTGACATGATTTTTTGATGACGATTGTTGTCTTGGTGTAGTATATGGATGCAATTATATGAAAATCAGCATAATTATGGAATTATCATATCATTATGTAATAAACTAAATTGATAAAATTATAAAAACTTTCAATTTGCAGTGGCAGCTTTTTTGTATTTTTATTTTTACCCAATTTTCTCCCCAATTTAGCTGAGCCAATTAATCCACCCACTCACTAGGACTCCCCCTATCACTTGCAATGCTCCCGACACTAGGAAGGTGAGGACAAGCCTCGCTTGATAAATGTGAAGTCAGCCGCCGCCTCTTTCTGAACTCTTGCCAATTCAGCACCAGGCAGCCAATGCACTCGGAGGAAAGCAACTCTGATACATCAGCTAACAGAGGCCTGTGCCAGCCAGCATTACAAAAGGGGTGATGAGAGGAGAGAGAGCGCCATCTACCCAACCAGAGAGACCGGCCAACTGTGCTCTCTCTGGCTCCGGCTACTGATGGCAAAGCAGCATGACCTAAGGATCCGCGGGCCATAGTGTCAATGCTTTAGTCTGCTGAGCCACTTGAAACCCCAAAACCTCCTGTACTTCAGTTAAATTAAACATTTTTTTTTCAATGATAAGCATTTATTAAGCTTTGGGAGTTTATAACTAGTACTGTCAATATGACCAACCCTCCTACTGGAGACCTGCCTCAGCACTCATATCCAACATACCCCATGCAGCCAATCAAGGACTCTAGAAGGCCATAGTTAGTTGGATCAGGTGAAGTTGGATCCAAATTTTATGGGAATGCAACTCTCTAGGAGCAGGGTTGGAGACCACTGTTTTCTGACCCACTTCAGAGTAACGAGTGTTGGTTCATGCTGCAGAAAGTTGAATATTTTACATTAAAATGTAGTGGGGAAAAATAGAAATACCATTCATGTCAGTTTCCACCAACTGGCTAGGTCTGGTCTACCCCTATCAAAAAAATATATGCCACAAAACTGGACAACACTGAAGGCTAGCACATTCTCCCAGTGAGACATATAAAGTGCTGTTCCATCTTTTCACAGCTGCTGCTGATGCAACGTCATTGGGCAGCTCAGCGCTTGGATTACACACTCATTGCACTAGGTGATGAGGGAACAGGGATGGTCATCCTGCCCACCCAGAGAGAGCAAGACCATTTACACTCTCATGGACTCATGGCCATGAGGAATCACCAGGGACTGAACTTGCAATCTCCCAAGTGAAAGAGCCAGCACTTAGATGGCTGTGCTGTTTACTTAAGTACACTAGTGAAGTACATGTACTTTATTACTGCCCACCACTGAGACTCTGAGTTGCTGTGAGTAAGAAATCATACTTTACTTCAGTCAAGACCATTTTAATACACCTGGCATAATATATTTTTCCATATGGGAAGAAAATCATCAAAGTGTCGAGCCGCTAAAGCACAACAAGCTCAAAGCTAGTCCCAAAGGAATTTACAATTACAAAGCCCTGAGGCCTTCTCCCTGTTTACTGCAGTATGTATCATGTCCTAGTCCTGAGTCCGCCACACTGTGATGAGTTCCACATCCCTGCTTGATAGTCTGGGTCTTGTCAAACACCTGACGCATTCATCCAAGCTAGCTGGTGGATGACAATGACAAATCCGGTCCTTCCCAAGGCATGCCGAATCGATCGCAACATGTAGTGTGGCTCCAAATTCAAGCAATCATTTTCCAAATGCCGTCTCATCGCCAGACTCTGTTGGGCAAAATGTATGCACGCCCAACATCCAATATTTGCTTTTAATCTACCTATTTCCCATTCTGTGTGTGTGTGTGTGTGTGTGTGTGCATTGGCCAAGAGAACTATCCATTTTTCCATCGATAGCCTCTCATCCAATAAAGGCACTAGCCTGCAAAATAAAATTGAGTTTCATTCCAATCGGGTGGAGAGGAGGGGTGATGGCATATTAAAACCTATCGATTGCCTTTGCTTGCATTTCTTTTGAAGGCCTAAGGCATCACCGGTGATGCGATCGCAAGTCTCACACTGTCCTACATACAGTATTAGAAATAACCATGCCTAAGCGGTTCCTGGCTTGAACGTGATGTACGGTTCTCTCATGAAAAACTTTAATTGTTAGGGAACCTCTGTGTGTTGGTTCCTAAAAAACAGGGTTTTCCAGGGTTTTCTCTCATAACCCTCTCATAACTACTTCTACAGTTGTAAGGAACACTGGCTGGAGCTTGATTAGAGTCTTATTCTTTGTTCAGTGAGGTTTAATGTAGTTTTAGTACGTAAGTTACCATATATATATATATATATATATATATATATATATATATATATGGTAAAATACCAGCAGCTGTGATTGCCAGAATTTCACTGTAAAATAAACAGTCACAATGTATAACTAAAACTGTTTCCTTTACTATCCAAGTCTCAGCAACCTATAAAATTCTAGGTGCCACCAATTTATTGATTTTATTTGAACCAATTTATTCCTTAATTCCTGGCTACATTACATTAAGTGTGAGTGACGACCATTTGAATGCGTAATTCTGGAAATGCAGGGAAGCCCTGTTCTAGATGGGTCTTTATAAAATGCTTTTTAATATAGCACTAATTAGGGTTCTAAACAGTCATCAAAGAACCAATTTTAGTAGACCATAAAACCATTTTGCTTACAGTGTGGGATTCAGTGACTTTTAAACAGGTTTGTTACAGACTTCATTATAAGTATTATTATTTTTTAAAACACCAGCGTAGGTTAGGGCACCTGAAGTAAGTTCTTCTACAAAGAACCCTTTTGGCAGCTTATTTTTAGTAGAAAACACAAGAGGAGGCCAGGTCCAGCTACAAACTGGCTCTTAACCTTGAAGCTTTTGCTCCATGAAGCTATGAATAATTCCTGAGGAGCAGATCCTGTCTGGGCAAAGGCATCTGGGGGGGCACAACTGAAGTCAAGACATGAGCGTCCAGGCTGGCAGGAAGGGCAATGGCAGAAAGGGGACTGAGCTACCTAAAGGTCCATCCACACGGTGATGGTGAGGTCTGGTTGTGTCGTACACTTACTTACTTCATATCACAACTCATGCTGGCTTTTCAAACTGAGCCGGAGTGGGGTCCAGAGAGGCAGTGTCGGCCACCGCATTGCAGCACACCTTGTTGCAATACTGGACGATTATTACGAGGGTGGCTGAGTGGTTCAACTGAAGATGCGAGCAGGCAATTGCCTTTCTCAGGCAAAGCTCCAGGCAAACAGAAGCACTGCAGCATCCACAGCAATGCTGGAAGTGTGATCGTGCCAGGGAGTTCAGTGGGCTGTGGTGGGAGGAGAGTGAAAGGCATGAAGCCAGGGTGGGCTTCGGTGGAGATGGCACCCTGCAGAGCCATTTGAGACAGCCAATAAAGCTCCTGTGAAGGTCAGGCGATCTGTTGCTCCAGACAGGCCTGCATCATCTGCCATGGCTTCACAGCCGAGCCTGATAACAACAACAACGACCAGGCAATCTTCCTCCTAAAAGCACTATGTCAAAGTGATGACCCTGAGGCGACAGGGCTTTTCCTGGCCTGCGACAGAACAGTGCAGTCCAAACTGAATGGCCTTTATAATCAAATGCAAATAGTGAATGTGATCTCAACAGATATAAATAGGTGGTACACTATGAGTTTAAATGTATTCATTTACAGCAGATGACAGAAATGTTAAATAATGTATGTATATATTAAGCTCCCCAGACAAAAAATGAGTCACCTTGTTTGTTTAAGGTGTTAGTAAAGTCAGGCTCCTTCAGATGATGCTGCACAAGGATGATCAGGCTGTAAATACCTGCGGGTGTGTGACGGGACTCATACTTTGAGAATACATGGTACAGTGCAACGAGTGTCTCGTTGGATGTGTGGAAAATGGGTCACAAAGCAGATGTTAATAACTGGTCAAAAGGAGTGATTGATGGAGGTGTATGGAAGCATACGGTCATACAGGTCTACCAGCAGTGGCAGAAATCCCAGTCTACAGGGAATTCTTATCAGAATTGTGTCCGAAAGACAAAACTGACAGACGGGTCTCTCAACAGATAAATACATCTTGTATCTCCTAGATAAACATTTTGTTATTTGTTCAAAAAACAATATGTTATTTACATTTTTCACTTTTAATAATGCCTGATGTACTGATGTATTTTATACCCAAAATAATAATTAAATGACTCCCATCAGACATTATTGACTAGTACTGGATCAGTCCTATGTCCGGAGGAGGACAGAAAGCATTACGGTGGCTTGGTGATGTTCTCGGGCTGCTTTGCTTCTTTGGCTACTGGAAATCTGCAGCGTACGGAAGGGCACGATGAATTTAATCAAGTATCAGGAAATCCTAGGAGTAAACATCATAGCTCCCATGAGGAAGCTGAAGCTTGGGGGTCATTGTGGACCATCAAACAGCACAATAATCCCAAGCATAGTCCATCATGTCCACCAAGGCTTGGTTTCAGAAGAAGTCCTGGAAGATTCAGGAGTGACCGTCACAGTCGCCTGACTTGAACCCCACTGTACATTTTTGATGGGATTTGAGGAAGGCAGTTGCAGCAGCAAACCCAAGAATATTAGTCATCTGGAAGACACTGCTGCCAGAAGCTGGAGGCTGGCTGTGCATCACCGGGGTTCTCTAGTAGGTACTAAAGATGCTTGTCATTAAGGATTTGAGTAATTCTGAGAATGTAGTCATCATTAAAAGTGTTTTTTTGTGCTGAATTTATAGAAAGCTCTTGTTCCATTAGTTGTGTTGAGATATTTAGATTGCTCTTGTTTGACTGGATTATTGCAAGCAGCTGAATATTTTGTAAATTGTTAATAAACCTAATTTGCAGTGGGGTTTGAATCATTTCCATTGCAGCTGTTTGCGTGGGTTGATATACTGGCTCACAGAAACTGGCCCAAAACGCTGCCGGCCCATCGCAAATTCTGGCGACTCTTCCAACTACCAACTCAGGCACTGGTTAGGATTGGGAGTCCTACTAAACGGTTGCAGAAGCAGATAACGGTGTTGTGTCACACCCCTAGTGTCTTTCCATTCCAAATTCAGGACCCAATCTGAATTGAGTCTTAAACAGCTGTGAAATTCAAAGGTGTCACGACTTAGAGAGCCTATTATTCACAATAGGAGTGTCTGAGTCAAGTTGCCTGGCAGCAATGGCAAAATGCCATAGCACTCGCAGTGGCACATGGTGAGAACAGCTGGTACGCGTGAGAAGCCCTTTCTTTAATTAAAGTGATTAAACCCAACTCTGCGTCTGTGCCGTTATCATTCTGTCTAATTTATAAATGCAGTGTCAGGGCACGCTAGACCTTCACGGCCACATTCTCGTCTTTCCCGTTCTTGACACTCGAGAAATCCCAGAAAGTGCCTCTCCGCGACTTTTTCCCTGATTAGAGTGGATTTTATGCCATTTAACTGGTGAACGGGGTTTAAGACGACTTTGCGGAGATCTTGCAGGGGTCAATCAGCCAGCTACTGAGGAGCTCTAATCATTCTCCTCCAATCAGATGAATGGGGGCTGATGAAAATGAGCACAGCTGTATGACTGCCTCTCAGTTTGGATTATGCATGTATGAATACAACCTTCCAAAAATATAACAATTAGTAACACGCTGCATTTTCCTACCCGGCCCTAACTTTCAGCAAATGTGAAAGTGAAAGTGCGAGTCAACGATTGATGGCAAGCTGAGTGAAAATGTGAACAGCAGTACTGTAGTACAGCAGTGTCAAACTGCAGCTTGAACTGTAAAGGAATGACACTGATATGACCAAGCAGGAAGCATAATAGCATCCTACACTGGAAGGTAAACAGCATGCCTCCAACAGCAAAAGCACCAGACAGTCTTATTATGCTGTATCATATAACTGTCCTAAGCAGGCCAGCTGATGCAAGGGCCTGCGAGAAGCATGAAAACGTTCATTATCGTTCCAATAAAAGGAGTGAACGCTACGCAGAGTGCTCAGTGCGGAGACGGATTTGGCTGTGCTACAATGCTGTTGATTAGAGTGAAAAGCCTTGGATGCGAAATTTGCTTGAGCGCTTAATTCATCACCAGCGGCACGACAATAAATTTTGCGCTTTTAACGGGGAGAAATGCAGCAATGCAGTCCATTCAGAGGGCCCTCCATCATCCTGTCCTAAACCTCTATTAGGGGGAGTGCACAGTGTTTCTGAACATATAAATCAATTCACTAATATCACTGTAGCACGCTCAGTGACCACGGCTCCAGGGTTGCTCTTTCAACCCTTGGGCAGGCATGCTCAGTCCTGCTGGATGGCTTATTTTAGGACACCACCAAGGAGAGACAGAGAGAGGAAAAATGAAAAGCAATTTGGGCCAGGGCATAAGTTTTATTACCAGGGCAGATGGAAATGGGCAGTGTGGGGATTGACCAAAGCAGCAGTGGAACCGTAGATGTAATAGCTTGCATATTTTGTAGCTACTGTATGTTGAAATTGGTGCAATGCTTGGCTTGCAGTTTTAAACCAAGGGTCATTAAATTAGCTGGAAACAAGAGGCCAGGATGGATGGCAAACCTTTATATACCACTTCATATATATATATATATATATATATATATATATACATATATATATATATATATGTATATATATATATATATATATATATATATATATATATATATATATATAATAAGTCCTGAATCCTGCTTATAGCAATATCTGAATAAATCTGAATAAACATAAGCCCAATGGCACCATGCTTTCTAATGCCAGGCATGGGCCAAATGGGTATAAAGCCCACCCCCAGCATTATGCTGTGGAGCAGTGGAAGAACTGTGTTCTCTGGAATGATCGATGCTGCTCCATCCAATACTTTTGGGATGAGTTGGGGAGTTGGGGGTGAGGTGGGGTGCAATGACAGCAAGCACAGCTCGATGTGTGCATTTTACATTGTACATTTACAATGTTATAACTTATAATGTTAAAATTGGTGCAATGCTTGACTTGCAATTTTAAACCAGGGGTCATTAAATTAGCTGGAAACGAGTGGCCAGGATGGATGGCAAACTCCAATTTACAGTATATGTGATAAAATTACTTGCATATTTCTTAATTTCTATAAATATACAAACAGTTACCAGTAAGTAAAGGGTGGACCTACATTCTGAAAGTGTAACAATGTTTATATATAACATATGAAATAAGTAAAAGTAAGTTTCCATGTTATTCTTACTTTAAATGACAACAAGCACAGGAATTTAATTACTTACATATTTTGTATGTTGAAACGTATATATGAGTATATATAGTAAAAAAAAAAAGTACTGCCAATAGAATAGGACTCTCTGGAGCAGATAAACATGAACGTATTGCCAGTTGTGGACTAGAGGGGTAAAAGACATCCCAGTTTTGAGCTGGTGGTGCTCCATCCAATGCTTTTGGGACAGTGAAAGGAAGCACAGCTCAATGTGCACATTTTACATTATTGCATTCAGTCGACTCTCAGTCAAAGATACAGATGATTCCCTCCTTTAAAACATACAGACACTAATGACCCACAATGCTAAGGGTTGCTCTATTATTTATTCCCTGAATGGGATAAAACCCAATCATCTCCAAATTAATATCTGAAGAGAAATATTCAAAAGCACATAAGGGATGTTAATATTGGGATAATGAGAATTAGGGTGACTGGATTGTTTACATAAAGAAGCCTCAGAAATGCTAATCTGGCAAACTGCTTGTCCAAAAAGCAGAGAACAGTCTCTCTAAATTTAATTAAGGCATTTTATTACTTTCCCATCAGTCTGAGAGGAGCTGTTTTAATTAGAGCACCGAGCTTAAGTTACTCAGCCACTTAATTCTTGGTAATGCCATACTAGCTCACTTATGAGTAATACTAATGTGACGGGAGGGCACATGGATAATGCACTCCCACTAGCACCAACTCACACTCCCCTACGCACACACACACACACACACACATACACATTCACCCATATAAATATATGAATTGATTTCTTGTCCTTTTCAGATCAGAGGCAGTGCTTGAAGGACGTGAAGCTTACATCAACGGCTCTGATTTGATTTCATGGGTAATAAATGAAGTGAATGCTAGAAGGGATGTAAATTGGGTGTTAGGATGGGAGCAATGTGTCCACAAGAGTGCTGCACAGCCTCGACTCCAAAGCCGTGGATCGTGGCACTAAATACCCACCAAACTACCAACCTGCTCCTTGCTGCCGTATCTACCATATAAGAAACTGGGAAAAGAATAGTCTGTAGTTTTGGCATGTTTGGCATGCCATTTTTACTAAAGGCAAGTGCCTCTACAGTCCGTTTGGGATTCTGCATCACATCGAGCAAAAGTCCGACCCCCAACTCCCCCAACAAACATCCACTCAGCTAGCTCTCAAATCTACACAGTGGCAGTGCAGAACATCTGTATAACGTCTCAAATTTGTGCATTTCTGTTGTTGGATTCAGTAGATTATATTCTGCAGGTGGTAAAAGACTCTCTGTATATGAATGGGATGTTTTGTCGTGAGTAGTATAAGCTGGGCTTTTAGCTATGCTAATAGACTCTGATGATACAGCTGGTTAAGTGGCCCGAATCCAATCTTCTCACCAAATTAGATTTTTTAGATTTTTTAGGCTGATCTTGTTAATGTGACCTGTATCTGACATTCGTCTGAGAAGCTCACGCTCTAAAAGAGCAGCTCTTCACATGGAGCTTTGGTTTCAGCTTCGTCAGCATTACAGGACCAAGCAGTTCCAGTGGCTGACAGCTGGGCTTATCTGAATACATTCATGCTCACTGTTAAAAAACTACGTAATTTGGCCACGGGCGCTTCTTGGATTTGTATTATTGGTTACCTTGAACTTTTATTTTGCACAGGAGGGCTGATTATAATAAGACTGGGTCTCTCACACTGTCATTGTTCGCACCACCATTTGCGCTGCTGACTTTCAACACTACTAATCAAAGAAACATGAAAATGCCTTCGGATGAGGTCGTGGGTGGGAAGACGGAGTCAGCATGGTCTGAAAGTAGTCTAGAAACCTCTGTCTTCCATATTCTCATAAATAAAAGGAAATTCTGATGTGAAGGAGAAACCTTTTACTAGCATTTTCAGCTGATTAGCTCCATTCGCCCACATTTACTGAGGCCTAATTCTAGCATTTTACAGTCATGCTTTTGTTATAGTGGGAAGAATAGGGACTGGCCAGCCCACCCCTAACCTCCTGAGACCTGGACTTTTGCTTGGTGTGCATTTTAAATTAATTTCTCAGTGATATTTAGGATTAGTAGGAACTAATAAGTACAAAAACTAAACCGTTTTTGCAAAAAAAAAAACAATGTCCTCATAGGGTCAAAGGGTCAAAGTTGAAATAAATAAGTATCATAGTGCAGAGAAGCAGAAATTTAATGTCCCCATATGAGTATGCAGGGTCTCAAGAGCATATACTGGTTTTGAGGCTACAGCCCAACACAAAAAAGCACTTGGCTCCTTGTCAAAGGTTAAAAATACATTTTTGAAAATTCATGACTCCATCTTTATTCACTTATTCCAATTAAATCACCTTAGAGAAGGAATCCATTTTAACGTGATACTGCAGCCTAATGCAGTGTACAGAACTGAGGCAGTCAGATCAGACTGCTGACTCTGAACACTGCAAATGACAGCCTGTAGCTATCCTCCCCGCTTTAAACCCAGGGCATGCATGCACACAGGCTCACCTGCAGTCCAGCAATAGATCAGCACAGCTGGTGCAGCCAGCTCTGCAATTTCAAAGAAGTTACAGCTTATTGATTCCATATAGCATCTTCTTCTGATGTAGACTTTTTTCTCTGAACTGGCACACAATCAGCTCTCCGAGCCGAATACATAGAGTCGCTGGCAAAAGTTACGGCACCCTTAGTCCAAACCTCTGTTACCTTTGTGAATAGCTAAGCGAGAAAAGATTACCTGTTTTTCAAAAGGAAAAAGTTTGACAGATTGTTTGAGTGTTTAGAACGTTTATTTTTTTATCTTTCCATATTTTACAGTATCAAAATAACAAAAAAAAAAAACCCAGATCAAAGGTTTGAGGGACCTGCATGGTCAGTATTTAGTATTTTTTGTTTTATTATTAGTTTATTTTTAAGTAAGTATCACCAGATATCGCTACCATAGATTTTGGGTCCCAGAACTTTAACAATTCTGGTAAAATTCTCAATTAATATAATTTTTTGGATCCCTGTCAGTCCCAGGCCCTAACTTACCTCCCTGTACAGCGCTCCTGAGTATTGTAAATGCTTTTTTCAGTTCATTCTGTTCGTCGTATTTTCACCCACTCTTCCGGCTAAAGGCTTCTACTTCTGTGGGTTTCTTGAGCCGTGCTTAGGTCTCCTGTGTTCTCACGTGTCTGCAGTGTTGCTCTCCTGATGCTGTCCCCCGCGCGCCACTGAAAACACTCGCCGGCACATTTAACAATTTGCCTTGTAATCGTCTCCACTGATGCTGTCCAGCCAAGGATGTGCCTCGTCCCACTCACGTCTGTACTTTTACAAGTGTTTTCGCTTTTGAGGACGTGGTGGAGTATATCGGGTGTAGTGGACATTTTTAAAAGGCGCAGTTTTTGTGAGCAGCGTCGGTGTGTGGTGGCGTGGAGGAGGAGCGGGGGGGGGGGGGTGATCATTATTGTTAGATTTTGTGCTGAGGTGTGTGTGACGATTCTGCATTTTACGGGACGGGTGGCAACACTAACTGCAGCAGTGTGGACGTTCTCAGAAGGTAAATAAAGGAGTTCTAAAGGTTCTGCAGTGTGGAGCTATTTTACAGTGGAACCTGAAAACAGACCATAATATCTGACCCTTTATAAAACTCTCACTGAAATGCTCTGTTTTACCAGCGGGAGAACCGCACACCTTTCTCTGCTTATATACCAGCACTGAAGAACCCATTCAGAACCGAGTGGAGGCTAATACTAATGCTAACACACACACACACACACGCTATAGAAACCCCAATCACACACACACACACAGCACATTCACCCACTATAAACCAGCTATTACACACCAGTGCACCAACAACTGCAGATACCAGTCCAGACTGTGTACCACCACTACACACACTCACACACACACAGGAAGTGATCAGACTGCAGTGTTGTAAAGGAGCTGGGAGCTGATTGGTCAGGGAGGAGATCAGACTGGATTAGACGATATTAAACACTATAAAACAGTGATTTTAAGAAAAGTCTCGACTAAACTAAATCAGTCAGTCCAGAATGTCTGACTCTGTAAAGAGAGAGGCCTATGGGAGGAAGTTGGGGCCAAACTTGATGAAATTATTAATTTGCATTAAAAAAGGTTAAAGTATTACAGTTTGCTGATGAATCGTGTGAGTTAACGTGTTAGCGTTGTCAGCACTAATAATAATTTTGCTTAAAATGATGAAACTAATGCTTCATCTTTAACTTGGCTTCATCTTCTGCTCACCGACCTATTCATAATAACGGACAGTTTGATGGTAAATGTGATGTAGCTTAAAAAAGTCTTCTGGTCCGCAATAGAAACCTCTAACTTCCTGATTTTGACATGAAGCAGGACATAGGACCCATTTTTAGACTCAGCAGATGAATCAAAGCCAGGAAATTAGCAGTTGCCGACTCTCTGAACACAGGGCACATGTTCTCCCAGCGTAATACTGATCACCTCTATCTGATTTCTTTTCAGATGAACCTTCTCCTCATCACACTCGTATCTGTGCTGGAGGCAAGCAGCAGACATGCTGGAGCTGCCTTAAATACATGATCACAGGGGCAGTGGTGGCTCAGCGGTTAGAGCGCTTGACAGGGTTGTGGGTTCGATTCCCAGGCTCAGCAAGCTGCCACTGTTGGGCCTTTACCCTCACTGCTCCCTGGGTGCTGGAGTTGGCTGCCTACCGCTCTGGGTGTGTGTACTTACTGCCCCTAGTTTACTAGTGTGTGTGTGTGTGTGTCCACTACCACAGATGGGTTAAATGCGGAGGACACATCTTGCTGCACAGTGACAAATACGTGCACCTTTATCAATGTTCACAGCATTCACAACACTCCTCTGTAGCTCAAGACAGAGGGTAAAACCCCTGAGTGGAACTTTCTTAATCTAGTACAATGTTGCCCTGAAGTGCTCCTGCATCTAAAAAGAAATCCGAAGCATATCTGTATACCCAACATCGCTGATTCAGCCAAAACAACGAGTCTTTAAATATTCAACTCCTTTGTTACAAACAGACTGAAGCCATGCGTTGTTAAGCAAGGGCTCCCATTCTTATATCCTGTAGGCCGTGATGAGCGAAAGGTCATCATTTTTGATAGACGCTGCTGAACACACCCCCCCCCCCCCCCCCCCGGCTGTGTAAATGTAATTAAACGAAGCCCGATGTGGAGCTGGTCATTAAAATAGCTCAACCTAAAGAGGCTGCTTAGCAACAGGGCCTGTGTGTGGTCACTGCCAGCTCATGCCAGAGAACAGGGGAGGGTCATGGAAGAAAAATGGCCCTGCCTGCTGAAATTAGGATACGAGGCCTCCTGCTATTTCTAAGCCTTTTCTCTTAAGCACACAGTGCTTTGTCTCTCTGAGAGGGGGAAGGAGAACCCAATTAAAGTATTTGAGGAGACTAGTTTTATCTGATAGTACAGCCTGAGACGGTCATGATGAATTATTGGGCTTTTAGCTTATGTTTTGCAACCTCCAATATTCCTGTATTGGATTTTTGAAATAAGAAAATAAACAAACAAACAAACAAACAAACAAATAAATAAATAAATAGAAGGTATTGGAGGTCATTGAAATCATAAGGTGAGCTGCTAATGGGTAATAGGTGCTCCAGGAACCATTTTTGGTTCTTTAGAGTACCTTTCAATAGAGGGTCCCTTAACCCCTTAACACTCCAAGGCATATTACACACTATGGTGTATTACTCAGTAACTACAGGGACTTCTGTACAAACTGGTGGGGCTATTCTCTGGTTTGTTATAACACTTTTAGCCCACCGGCAGCCCAAAAAAGGGTTAAAGGTGCCAAATAATGCATTTATTGAGTATTTGAAGTTGTCTTGGATGTGTGAGTAGTAAATATGGGATTTCAGTTGAGTAAAAATGCTCATATGTCATTTACCAACCCTATTTACAACCCTGTTATTTTGCCTCAGTATTACACATGCTCTGTTCTTAAGAGACAGTAGCCGATTAGCTTTTAGCCTGGCCCCCACTCGCTTCCCCCGGGTTTGGCCTTCTTTTTCCTCACCAGTTAAAAAAATAAGCTCTCCTGGTGTGTGTTTAGCTCCAGTCTGGTGCAGCTGAGGATGCCCAGTTAGTTTTCGAGGGAGCTGACGATGGATAGAAGAGATGGAAAAGAGCTTAGCTGGTGTTAGCTTTTAGTCTGGCTCAGCTCCCTGTTTTCTCCCTGACTTTCGAGTTTGAGCTCCCCTTCTGCAGACACTGGCACAGGAGAACCCAGAGCCACGAGGTGTAGTTCACGGAGGAACCTGTAATCCCATAACTAGCGGAGTCTGAAGGTAATGAGCTGCTCTCCAGTTCAACAACACCAGAGGCCGGGTTCACAGAAGATGATTTTTTAAAATGATTTTTTCCCCTGAATTTCATACTTAAGAAAAAAGTTAAGATAAATGAATAGATAAATTAATATTCTTAAAAAATCTTCTTCATTTTTTCTGATTATTTTTCTTTAATTTTGTGAACAACTGGTATTCTCAAAAAATATGCTCTTAAATATTTTCTTAACCTTACAAGTGCCTCACACTGGTCTTAGACTGTAAGAGCTCAGAAGGTCGGCCTCTAAAATAGTCAGTTTAAATAGTTCAATTACTAGAAATAACTGGATTAAAATTATTCTAGCTCTTGTTTACTGAAACTGTTTGAACGCTTAGTTTGATTCTGTTTTTCCTCCAGTTTGCTCTTCGCTGATTTAACAGAATGTTGGAAAATTAAAAATGCTATTTTGCAGTGGTTATGATAAGCTGGTAAATGACTAGACTATATTACAAGACTATATTACAAACTTTAAAAAATAAAAAACAACAACAATCTTAGATCTAAACTAATTAATACTTTCTTAAGACAATTTTTGAGAATATTTGAGAAATTTTTTTGGAGAATTGCATTTAAGAACATGCCTATGAGCATCTTAGTGTTTATCGTCATCCTTCCTGTCCTGACGTCGCTTCCCATTTTATCATTTTCCAGCTTTGACTAGGGCTTTTCCGATCTAGTGATTTGGGATCAGAGGCCGATCCAGGGATTTTTAAGGGATTCTGTATCAGCTTCAAGGTTCCAATCCACTGCCGATCCTTATATTTGCAGACCCTTTAGGCACCGTTAATAGACATGATCAACAGCTCATTTTTGTGAAAGCTAAACGAGGCAGAGTTCATCTGTGGGATTATTTCAGTGAGTAAGACAAAACTGAGCGTTATTTGAACTAATAAGGGCGGTGACGTTACCCGTTAGCAGCCAAAAAAGAAGCTAAAGCTGGCTTCTAATGCTAACTCTCCATTCCACCACCTTAAAAAGTGTCGCAGTTACAGTGTGTATGTTTAAACAGCAGAACAGAACTGCTATATTATTTAAGGTGGAATTGAAAGTTTGGGGAAAGGAAAACTTTAGCAGCAGGTAAAGGTTGTAGGTTTGTTCCATTTTATCTATTTGGTAAGATCTAACGTTCCTCGCATCCCGTCTTGACTCCTGAATTATGCCTGGTTAGAGACCAACAGAATGGAGATGCTCTGTTCTACCAGCGGGAGAACCACACTCCTTACTCTGGTTCTAAACCAGCTCTGAATGACGCATTCAGACTCAAAGAGGCATTAACTTCACTGACGTTGGTTTGCAGATTCACCCAGTTCTATTCTGTTCTCTGACCTAAGAGCTTTTGTAACTGCCATTTTTTTTGTTTTCAGTTTCTGGTCGCAGAGTAGTAAAGAGCTTATACAGCAGATTATGAGGCATCATCTAAAAGCTTCAGCTGAAGAAAATGTTCCTAGAGGAGTAGGTTTGAGTCTTCTGTCACCTTCAATTCTTTTAAAATCCCCAGGTCAATGTGACACGGCTTCTTGTAGAAAAGTCCAGACCACACTGGACTTCCAGCACCAACTGCTTGATTCACACAGTAACGGCACAAAATATGGAGAATAAAGGAGGCAAAACAAAAGAAATATTTTATTATTCAAATTATTCAAGCCCAGTTGAGCCCCAGAACATTTCAGAATGATCATAAAATCAAGAAAGCTAGAAATCAAAATTTAAAGGGCCGTGTTTTGTGGAGTACTTTTCTCTCAGGGTCCAATTATATGGGTTTTCTAGGTTTACGTACCCAAAACACTCATTATTCTCTCTATTCCTTATAAATGAACAGGCTGTTACTCTGAAACATGATATGTCCAAATATTTATGGACACCCCTTCTAATGAATGCATTCAGCTACTTTAAGTTGCACCCATTGCTGACACAGATGTGCAAATGCACACACACAGCTTACCTAGTTCCTGTAGAGAACTACAGTACTGCCAATAGAATAGGACTCCCTAAAACAGATCAACATGGATCTTTAAGCACCATGCTGCCTGATACCAGGTGTGGGCTAGAGGGGTATGAAGCCCTCCAGCAACACTGAGCTGTGGAAGAACTGTGTTCTCTGGAATGGTGGATGAGTTGGGGAGTTGTGGATAATGAGGTGGGCTGGTGATCATCCTTGTTGCTAAATGCAATAGAAATCCTTACAGTAATGCTCCAAAATCCTCTCCTTTCCTGGAATTTAGAAACTACTGGATACACTCTTGATTTCAGAAGAAAAAATGGATGAGCAAGTGTCCCAATACTTTTGTCCATATTGTGTATTTGTTTGGGTGCCATGTATTGTGGCTCATCAGAAAAGCAGTCTGGTTCAAAGGACTCTGTATGATGCCAAGCTGAATGGGAGGGGCTAAACTGCTGTACAGGAGCCAGTGGGAAAGATGGGAAATCTGTAAAATAATGGAGTTTCTCTGCAGAAACTTTATTGAAAAGTTCTGTAAATGTTGTTTTCCACTGAATTTTAATAGGAATATTTGATTTATTTTTACTGTACACACATACATATAAAAACTAATAAAATGAAAGAAATAATAATAATAATAATAATAATACATTTCTTTGTAATAATAAATTATCTAAAGTTAAAATTAATTTTTTTTATAAATTATTAAAATGATAAAATAAGGTTAAAATAAACCTTATTATGCATGTTAAATTACAGATAATTGTTGTAATTTTACATACATCTGATTATAATTTAAGAAAGCAGAAAATGTTCTGTAAAAAATAGGAGATGAATGTATGTATTTCTAAGATGGGTAATAAATTTAAAGAGAATTGCTGTAATTTTAGCTTAAAATACAATTATATCATTATAATTCTGGAATAAATAATTATAAAACTAGAACTTATTTTCCAGAATTTCAATTAATTATATTTTCCATAAAATTATGATTTTTATTTATTTATTTTTTTTTTTTGCAGTGTAGCTATATACATAGCACAAATACGGCGACGACATGTAGCTGTATACATGTATACACACTCCTTAAGTCTATCCTTTTTCTCGGTAGTCCACCTCGCTTGCGACTTAGCCACCATGCTTTTAACTTGACGACACGGACGAGTTTCTTTCAGCTTGGCTCTCATTGGTCTCATTGGTTGACAGTCGTTCAGGTATGAGAACAAAGTTACTTTTCCCACAGGAGAATCGGCATCCACCCCACACTACAGGCTACTGACCTGTAAACTTTACACGTTTCATATTTACGAACAGGGTAGTCTGGTAAGATCCATATACGATAAGAAACCGTATACAGTTACCCTGAAATCTGGAGACGTTTTGCAATACAAAGAGCAAATCGGACTCAAAATCGGCCCAATCCAGTAGATTAGCCTGTACTTCGGGCCGGGCATTAGTTCCCATAAACGGATCTTATAGAGTGGGTAATTAGGTTGGGTACCTTTACCTTTTTTATCCCATATCCCAGCTTGGAAAGCTGGGGTCAGAGGGCAGGGTCAGCCATGCTACGAGACCTTGCTAAAGGGCCCAACAGTGGCAGCGCAACAGACCTGGGTATTGACCCCACAACCTTGTGATCAACAACTCAGTGCTCTGACCACAGACCTGAAGAACACACCCATTACACCCTGCACCAGACTCTGTCATTTCAACAAAGCAATGCAGTGATTCTGAATTGCAAACAAATAAAAACTGTGGAAAGAGTAAGCTAATAAAATTGTGTAGTCTAATCCACTATGTCTATATGTGTGTGTGTGTGATTGACAGGGCCTGACTCAGCAGTCGTCCCTGGGCCACAGAGGAGTGCTCTTTTATTACCTAATCCAGTTTGGGAGATGAAGCCAGCCCCGTAATCTAATCTTCTCATAAATGATTTCTGCTGTATACATGAATCACTGACCTTAGCCAATAACGCTACACTTCCCAGCCTCGGCTAATGAAAGAGAAAACACTGGCTTTATTTCTTTATTTCACACAGAGCTGGGATGGGGGTGGGTGGGGGTTGTAGCTTCTGGAGACTCTGGAGCTCTGACTGCTGCTAATAAGAACATGCAGTGACACTCTACTCAGCGTATGTATTCAGACTTACAGAATCCCTCTCTCTCAAAAAAAGAGAAAAGAGCCTCGAGGCAGAAGAGGTTCGTTGACCAGTTGTCCTGAACTAATAAAATGCATCAAAGTGGCTCTTAAAAGCATTGGCTGGAAGACATGTTCAGATGGAGTCTGAGCAGCAGCACGAGGCTGGACACACTGTGAACTGCCTGCTGTCTGGACGGACTGATATCCTGAATTTTGTGCCACTACACAGATCAGATCACTGCTGTCTTTACTGGCTAAAGATTTTTTTTTGCTAATAATTGGATCCTTTCCAAAGGTCCATTCATTATGGGATGTTCGGAGTGTTAATAGTTGAATAATGAGAGTCACAGTCCAGGACATGGAAGTGACCAACTGTGAAGCTCAAATGCTGTACATAACAGTCCCGAATCGTTAGAGGCGGAGCCTCTGTCATTGACCACGCTCGCCTTATTTCAGGTTGTTTTCACACATTTTACCCTGTTTTCCTTCTTGTCTGTCCTTCATGTACGCCCTCCCCCCTTATTTTCTTTACTAGCTTTTTATCTGTTTGCTCTACACATCCTTCATCACCCTTGACTACTGTAAATAACTTTAAATATGTTTCTTATTTTCACTTTTATTTGTTATTTGTTACATTACGCAAAAAGGACAAAACGAGAAGACAGCAGCACTATCTGGCAAGACTCAGAAATAATTAGTGCTTTTGTTACAGTGTTAAGATTATGCGATAATATGACTATAATTGGGGGCTTTTTAAATTATTATTTATAAAGGATCCCTCAATTTAAGGAAAATTAGCATAGCAAAATAACAGGGTTGTAAATAGGCTTGTAAAATGATATCTCAGTATGTCCTCCCCAAACCAACGCTACACCCTTAAAAACAGGTGTCATTTTTAAATGGTTAAAAAAAAACAAAAAAAAACAATATATATATATATATGACAGCAAAAATATGCACAGTATTCCACATGAACAACCGAAAATCATGTGTATACAGAACAGATATACATAGACAATACAGTATATTCGTCATAATTAACCACACAATACAATGCTTGAATAAAACATTTATTCAGGTCAAATGAGAATGATAGAATTCGACAACGTGCCAAAACCTGTACAAAGCTTCTCCATTTCTGTAAAGTTTAAAAAAACAAAACAAAACAAAAAAATAACTCCCTTATTATGTAACTGCACTGTCCCAGAGAGAGGGCCTGTACCCAGTGCTAAAGTGCACTCACTCATGCAGTATTCTCCAGAGGAACAGAGGGTCAGCCCGAGCTGCCCTCCTCTACTCACAGCGCACCACACACCAATCAGATCTCTGTGGCAGCTCCTGTTTTGCTAAATGTGTGTCATGCCTGAGGCAAAAATAGGCCTCGTAAATGATCATTTTCAGTCACCTACCCTTCATAGAAAAAAGGCACTCGGAACTCAATAAATTACCACTTTACCTCTTTGTATAGTCAAATGAACGTGGACAGCCGCAGGCACTTAAAAGCTAGACAGTGAGGAGACTGACTACTTTTTGACTCACGCAGATATGCACAACGACAATGATATTGGCATCACTGATACACAATTTTTTTTTGATTGTATAATCAAGATTGTGTGGATCCCGAATTCACAAAGGTTTAGCGTACACATAATGAATGATTAAGTAGTGGATACAATAAATGATATGCATGTTTAATCACTAAGACAAATAAACTACACAGTCCTATCAGAATATTAGGATCACCTACCTAACAGTGCAAATACCCACCCTTGTCTCGGATGACACTGGACTTCTGTTATTAGGTGATGGACGATGTTCATTATAGAGGTGAACTGGTCCACAGAGGCGTGTTGATTGCTCTGTACCGCTCACTGGAGACATGGGACACCACTGTTAAGGCATTGGGAGGCACTCGGTACACCAACACTACAGTGGCTCTGGATCAGCCCACAAAGTTAGCGGTTTCCAAGATGCTACCACCCTTCGCCCACTGTCCCAGCCATGTCAGAATATTATAACCACCCCTGGTTTGGAATTAACTCGGCCCGGGGCGACACAGATGGTACAGAAATCACTTGCACATGTAAAGAAGCAAGAAGGACAAAGGGCGCGATTAGACTGATGTTCAAAGGGGTACGAAAATAGGGTACCGGGCTAAAGGTGACAGCATCTCGGAAACAGCTAACTTTCTGGGATAATGCAGTCAATGCCACAACGTCCTGCTAGTGTCATCCCGTGGCAAGGGTGGTTATTCTCATTATTGGGTAGGTGATAATAATCATTTTATATTATATATTGCATAGATGACATAACCTTCACAGTAATTAGTTGCTAAACCTGATTATATGACCTATAATCAAGAGCATATCGTCACTGTCATGGCCAAATTTTGTAACTCCAAAATAACAACTTCACAGGAGATGGAAAACCGTTCTATGGACTCAATGTAAGTCAATGTAAAAAAGCATTTAGTTCAAGTCATTTTGGAGCACAAATTATGATGAAATTTATGTCATAATGTCCTAAAAAGATCAACTGTCAAAGTCAAATTATGTCAAAAAAAAAAGAAAAAAAAGGAGATACAAGGATTTTGTATGACAAAGAGGATATGTAAGAAATCCCAAATACTGGCAACAGTATTGGTGGACATACGCAGCATCAATTATCATCAATTATAAGACCCAGAATTTATCTAGTGAGCTGATTTTCTCCAGCACAAAAAGCCACAGTGGCTATCTTGGCTATACAGAAGCGGCAGAATTAGACCATGAAGACCACAGTGACCTTCAGAAGTCATGGCTCTGCACTGAGGCTCCAACTTAGGCAAAACTAAATAATGAGCACTTAAACCAACAAAAAAGCAAGAGAAGGCACATAAAGTAAGGCATATATTAAGTAGAAATAGAGCACGCTGCGGCATTTAAGTCTTTGCCTGTGTCTACGATCGTACCAGTTTGATTCCCTGACCTGTGTCCAGGATGGTGGGAGGAAACCAGGCCAGTTTGAGTCTCCTAAAGCAGCGTAGGCAGGCTCCGCACAGCCACAGCAGGTTCAGCCCACAGCACCAGTTGGCTACAGCCACCAACGGGTAGGTGGCCTGGGGGAAGTGGGTTTTCCAGTGCTTGGCTACATCGTTGCCAGTGGGCAGGTGGAGCCTGTAGTCGCTCCAGCACTTGGACACGCTGTACATGGCGGTGATGAGCCGGCCTCTCTCCGACCACTGCACACCGCTGTCTGGGTCGCAGTTATACTCCACCCACTCGGAGGTGAAATCTCCCAGACGAGGAGCGTCTTGACTCTCGGCATCCCCCGTCTGACTTATCTCAGCTCCTTGAACTGCCACATAGAGCCCCTCCACCCTCCTCACTGCCTTTACCCAAGGCACAGAGTGGTCTGTGTCCAGAACCAGGATGAGACGAGAGGAGAAGCCAACATTCCGCTCTCTCCACCAATCAAGGAGCTGCTCCAGGCGCAGGCAGTCCCCACCTGAGAACGCAAAGGTGGCCCATTAAAAATCATCATTCAACAATAATCAGTTTGTAATAATGGATTGTAATACTATTTAATAAAGCAGTGCTTTTCAGTTCCAGTGTTTTCCTTGCTCCAACACAACCACTTCAACTCAATATGAATGTGCTGATTAACTGAGAAGAAGGAATCAGGGGTGTTAAAGCAGGGGAAACCACTGTACAAACCTACTTAGCCACCAAAATCGATAGACGGTTGTCTGGCTGAATGTCGGTTGCAATGTCGGGTTACCAAAATTCAATGTTATGATGTTAAGTAAATCAAAATCCAGGGTTTTTGTAACGTCACATACCAGCATTTTATTCTGGCGTAAAATACTCTAGCTGGCAGTAGGGCTGGGCTGTATGACAAATATGTGTATCACAGTATTTATTTATTTATTGACTGCATGACTAAGACCTTATATATGTTCCTATAAAAGAGAGGGAGAGAAATCGAGCAAGGAAGGAAAAAGAAGAGCGAGAGAGAACGAGAGAAAGAGCGCTATGCTTGTGATCGGCATGGCTGTGGCTGAAGTGTCTCACAGAGCCTCTGTTTGACTATCTCTAATATCATATCATATCTTGAGTTTATGGAGTAGCGAGCAGGTTTTTCTGGAATCAGGTAAATGTAAAAACAGCCCGGTGGTCTTTGGGCTCACACTGCACAATCTATGATGGTCCTGTGATATATGGCACCAAGACATTCATGAGATCCATTAACTTTTAGGTGGATGTGCCATGGATCAGATATGAATCCAGTACATCCACAGGCAAAGCATGTATGTGTACCCAGCCACCCAAGTGATGTAGGGGCAGATTTATTGAAAATGTATTGAAAATTAATCCGAACTGTCGTTCAGAACCTTTAATCCGTCCAGTCCAGTCCAGTCTTCCCCAGACATGGAAGCAACACATAATAGGGACCTCATACATCTGAGCAACTCAAGCAGCTTATATTACTGTTTATTGATCATAATCAAGGTAATTTGAGATCATATCTTCTATCACTACTCTGACTGATCTCCAGCTACACCACAGGGTGTATGGCACTGTTTTTGTGAGGTATCGGTCTCGCAATCACCATAAAACATATCTTGAGCCACAGAGCGATAGCGTTCGTTGCTCTCAGACATTGATGAGCCTCGGGAACTCAACACTTTGTCACTGTTTATTTATTTATTTTATTTATTTAATTTTGCCCTTCCTCTGACCACTGTTGGTAGTTACCCACCACAATTGACTAGGAACACGCCATAAGACTTGCTGTTTTCGAGACTCCGGACACTCCAATTTGTCGCTCAGGCCTTCGGGGCAATATGAGAACCGTTGGTTCAGTTACTGTCTAATATCTGAGATTTAAACATGCGCAGATAGGGCTGAATAATGAACATTATTCACATCATTTATGAATGGTCTTAATGTTTTGGCTCAATGGTGTAAGTACATTAGTTATATAATAAATTCTGGACGAAAAACAGGCTGTTTTTGCAGCTTAGTTTCCATATTTGGACCCTGTGGACGGTCTGAACTGAAAACTTTAACAGTCAAATTCTTGATTAGAAAATGTGGGAAAATTGGTTTTTCATGATATGGGCCCTTTTAAAGTAGCCTGAGTATTTAGTCAGATTTAATCGTGACGATTAGCATGAATGGGTGGAGAAGACAAAAAAGAAAAAGAGGTGTCATTTATAGACACAGCCGAAGGTGGTAAATTTGGAGAAAACCGAGAGACTGCAGAAAAAGCAAGTGTAAGAAGTGTTAGCGAGAGACATGAAAGGAAACACTGTGAAAAGCACACCTCCCCACTGAGAGTTTGTGTGTGTGTGTGTGTATGCGTGTGTATGTGTGTGTCAGTGTGAGAGACAGGCCCTGTTCCGCCTTCATGCCCCGGTCAGAACCGAGAAGCGGCGCGGGGCCGTTTCTCGGCTGGCCTGGTCTGATCAAACAGCGTGACACAGGCTGTGACAATGCGTATCCCTCATAAGGATTAATAGCTCAGTGAGGTGCAACACGCACACACAGGCAAGAAGATAAAGCGGGCCGCAGACACGGAGCCAAGATAAGATATTTCTCCTACAGTTTGGAGAGCTTTCAGAACAATGAATAGTAAAAGGCCAGCCAAAACACAACAGGTCCTGCAAAAAGGCTCCTGGTGAGAAAGGCACGTAGGTATTAACAGCATGGAATAGCATAAGGTGTCTGATAAGGTTGTGCACAGTATTTGTAACAAGAGATACTTCTCTGCCTAAACTGAGAATGGTACAACATAAATAACCTTATCAAGCACCAGATGTGATCATGCCACTTCTGATAAAGCATTTAAACTTTAGGTAGGCATTTAAGATTAAAGACCCAGGTCAGGACGTGTCTCCCAGAGGGGAATACTGCAGCTGATAAGCTGCATTACACTACCATTCAAAAGCCTAGCCTGGAATCCCCTGTAGTATTAGTGCTCGTTTTGGAATGATACACATACTCAATATACACTACAAGCCCAAATGTTTGTGGACAACCCTTCTAATCAATGCATTCAGCTACTTTAAGTTGCACCCATTGCTGACACAGATGTGCAAATACATACACACACCCTGTGGAGAAGTACTGCCAGTAGAATAGGACTCTCTGGAGCAGATAAACAAAGATGAACCTATTGGCACCATGCTGCCTAAAGCCAGGCGTGGGCTGGAGGGGTATGCAGCCCCCCAGTATTGTGCTGTGGAGCAGTGGAACTGTGTTCTATGGAATAGAATAGGGGCACACAAAAATGAAATCCATAAAAAAAGCCTTTTAATGAGAAAATCACTTGTTTTACCCAAATGTTACGATGAGTTTGTCGAAATGTGTCTGGATCAAAATTATTTAAAAATATTCAGAGTTCATTCACACTTTAATTAATCAAGATACGTTTGAACGTCTTAAGGACAACCGGAAGTCATGAAATCATAAATAATAAACTGTTATCTGTCTCGAGATCGGATTGCCACCTTTCAATGGCATTCTGGATATTATTTATTTATTATTATATTCAGAAAACAGAAATAAATAATATATATATAAATAATCAAACAATTTATTTACTTATGATCCAATTTTCTTCTCAGTTTAGCTGAGCCAATTAGCCCCAGCCACTCACTACGACTCCCCCAATCACGTGCAATGCTCCAAACACTAAGAGGGCGAGAGCAAGCACATGCCTCTCTCCTATACCTCTTTTTGAACTGCCGTCAATACAGTATCCCTAGGCAGCCAACGCACTCTAATGAAAGTGCCAGATTTCCAGCTCTGAATTTCCAGCTCCCAGGCGCCTGTGTTGGCTAATTGTGGTCTCTCCTGCTCCGGCTGCTGATGACAAACCGGCATGACCTGGGATTTACACTAGCGATCATTGGGCCATAGTGTCAGTTGGCTTAGTCTGCTGAGCCAATCATGGAATATGTGCACTAGAGAGCACTATCATCATTCTACAATAATTTTTATAAAAATTTATCTAAAGAAAAAAACGCTTATTATATTGAAAACCGTGATTGAACTTGCAATATTTAGGCTTTTTCAGACTCACCTGTGAGGGCCCAGTCTCCAGTGGGCAGTGTGTGTCCACTGTAGTAGATGAGGTAGGTGTCGTGACGCGGACCATCAGCTGTGCGCAGCTCGAGGAAGGACCGCAGCTTGGCCTGCAGCGCCTCCAGACTCAGGCCGCTGGTGGAGTAGTCGCAGCCAAACGTCTGTATAAGGTGATGCGAGAAGAGTCTCTGCACGGCGTTCAGCGTGGCCGTCGAGCGCAGGTTCAGCTCCTGCACCTGGTCTGGGGGCAGCAGCACCGGCTGACCGTCAACACTGCCCACACAGAGGGAAGAGGAGAATGTGTGAGAAGGAAGGATGTGAACAGTGTGTTTGGTCGCAACGACCAGAGCATGATGTTCCAACTAGGGATGAATGACATGTTATCATCACATGGATAAGTATTTGTTCATTAAATTAATGTTCAAATGAGACATCTGTACCTCAAAATAATGCATTCAGCTTTTTGACTGAGCCTGTGGCCTAAACCATGCTACAATAAATAGGCTAAAGTATTGGGACACCTGCATATTCATTGTTTCTTCTCAAAGCAAAGGTATTTCTTAAAAAAAATGCTTTTGCTACTGCCAAGAAAAGGCCATCTACTGCATACTGGAGCATTGTGTAAGGATTTGATTGCATTCAGTGACAGGAGTGTTAGTGAGGTTGAACCTCATCCCAAACTCATCCCAAAAGCATTGGACGGAGCACCATCATTCCAGACAACACAGTTCCACTGCTGTGCAGCTCAATGCTGGGGGGCTTCATACCCATCAGGTCCACAGTTGGCATTAGGCATAGTGTCAATAAGCTCTAGAGAGTCTTATTCTTTGGGCAATACTTCCCTATAGGGACTAGACAAGCTATATGTGTGCATCCAGACCACTAAGGAAGCCCTTCTAAGGCTAAATTCAACAGTTCCTTCAAAGGAATATGGACGTGAGGCTAAAAAGGCTAAAAGCTAATGCTGGGCAGACCACAGCAGGAAGAAGGGCCACTGTGGGTAACCATGCTGATGCAACGAAGACAGGGGCCGCTGGTGAAGCAAGTAGCTGCTAGGCTTAAAGTTCAGCACCTGAAGTGTCATGAGGACTCCGACTCCTATCCAGTAAGGGAATAATTACAACAACAACAAAAAAAGTGTTATAGTTATTGCTACAGTGCTTAAAAGCTAAGCTCTGCAGCTACCGTGAGCCATCTCTGTGCTGGAAAACGAGCCAATAATAGCAGGGCTTATCGTATTTCTCACCTATAATAGGAAACTCCACGAGTTTTATTTGGAGGTAAAATAACAGGGTGGTAAATGGGTCTTTAAATCCGCATCTGAGCATTTTTTCCGACCCAGCCAACGACACAAACTGAGCACCGTGTTAAAAAACTGAGCAAATGTATTCCATGGCACCTTTGAAAAAGAGGCTATTCAAACAGCATAGATATTTAAAATGCCCATCCCTACTCTTAAACCAGGCTGTAGGTAGCAGATGAGCAAGGTAGGAGGATGAAAGGAGATGAGAGGTTACGAAGAGGTGGATGAAGATGATGATGCAGGAGCAGACGGGCCAAGAGTGAGTTAGGTGTGAAAAATGCAGCAAAGCATGAATAGATCAGGAAGGGTTAGGAGGGGTAGTCATACAGCAAACGCTGAAAGGAAGGTACATCCAAAGAGATCAGGCTGGCAGTGCAATAAATTGACATGAAAGAATTCAACATGACAGCGAAAAAAATAAATAAATAAAAAAAGGAGCGAGAGACTGATCATAGCCTTTCCATATTTACAAATTCCCAGGAAGACCTGATTCTGAAGGTCAAGGTTGTTTAGTTATCCATTCCACGAAGAAAAACGCTCTCGCAGACCACATTTTGCATACTGCCCTCCACACACACGCCCACTTAAGGTCAAGACTACTACGACCCTCCAGCTCTTGTTTGCTGGGCTGTATGATCATTAAAAAGCCCATTAAGCTGGGAAGCCTTCAAATGAGCACAGAGAAAAGGGGAAGTGAAGAGGACCAGGGCTGTGCACATGCTTGCTGAAGACTGAAATGGCAGATCTAAAACACACTGACCCGTGAAAACTACCTGGCAAGGTGTTCAGCTAGTCAAGCAGAAATGACGCCTTCCCTTCTATCCTCTCCTGTCTGTTTCCCCCAAACAGGCACACTCTCCGCTCCTCTGTCCAATTTACCTTTCGCTTGGAGTTTTAACCCGTTATGCTCCCTCCGCTCTCTGCTTTCGAGCACGAATGAAGGTCGATAATGAAAATACAGAAGAACTAACTTTAGGGACGGTATTGCTTTTACATGAGGAGCCGGGGTGATGGTTTTCCATCACACGATGTCTATGATGTTTATGATGGATTTGCATAGCCTGTGATAAGCAATCACAGTTTACTTTGCTACAGAACATTGCCAATCACACCAAAGCATAGTTATGTTATATTGTTGACGTGGTCGGTGTGGCCTGCCAGTGAGCTACCACACCAGGGTTCGATTCCTGGTCTGGGTGACTATGTATGCTGCGCTACACCAATAAGATTCCTCGGGCAAGACTCCCAACACTACACTAGCCCACCTCTGTGATCGGAGTAACCTTGTAAGTCGCTTTGGATAAGAGCAGCAGCTAAATACCATAAATGTAAATGTAACAGTAATGGCAATGGTAACATGACACTGTTAGGCTATATTGATATATTGATATATAATCTATATAAGATTCATTACATGTAACAGGGTTCAAGCAAAGCGGCAGTTAAAGGTCAGTAAGGCTGGTCACGATAACTATTTACTTTAGACGATGCATTATCTCAAAAATAACTGCGATAAATGATATTACTGTCATTTTAAGACCATTTTATTTCAATGATAGAATGCTAATATAACAGCATAATAATGCAATTAGAAACTTTTTACATATTTCAGTGTACAAAGTCATATACTTGAGGTAATACAATGCATATTATTGTACTGTGAGCCATAAAGAATGCAAGTAAATACTTATTGGACTGTCTCTCTATACATGTACATATAGACTTAGACTTATATATATATATAATTTTTTTTTCCTTGGATTAATGTAACCTGAGGTTATTCTCATTATTTCTACTGTGTGTTTTATAGTAAGTGAAAGCTGCTGGAATCTTTACAATTAATTACATAAGTAATTTCAATACCCCACCTCCCCATGTAAAACTACACCCATCCACATAGTGCTTAAAGAGACTCACTTATGTGAATATAAGCATCAGTACTAGACTCAATCAGGAGAAAAGGTCATTTTGTGGGTCATCTATAAAGTGTGAGACTAATGGATATAACTTTTTCACGCTGTAGACCAGCCTATGAGGTCATTAGAATAATGCACATATAATGAGTTTCTGTTGACATGCCTGCCTTGGCCGTTTTATAAGATACACATATCATCCAGAAGCAAAACGTGTCTCTGCCAATTCTGCCCTGGAAAGGGACCACCATAGGACCAATTCTCAGTGCAGCAGTGACACTGGCATATTGGTGGCATGGTATAGTGTGCGGCACTGTAATGCGTGGGTTATATATACAGCCCCATATATATAGTGAGTATCTCTCCCCCTTTGCAGCAGTAAAAGTGTCTATTCTGATGGAAATGCTTTACACTGTGGTTGAACATTGCTGTGAGGTTTTGATTACACTCACAAGAACTTTAATGAGATGGCTCAGAATGGTTTAGCAGTCTAATGCACTACTACTATGGCCTGGGGGTCATGAGTTCTGTATCCCGAGCCATGTCACTTTGCCATCAGTGTTCGGAGTCTGAGAGAGCACAATTGGTGTGCTCTCTCCAGGTGGGTATATGTCGCAATGCTGCATCTGGCAGTTGGAAATGAGGCGGTGGTTGGCTTTGCATGCATCAGAGAAGACATGCGTTAGTCAATACTTTCCTAGAGAGCATTGGTAGTGCTAGGAGGAGCTATGAACAGGTGGGTTAACTGGCAGCACCAAATTGGGTGAAAAAGGGACAAATCTAACAAACTAATTAATTAGATGATTGGTGGATTAGTTCTGCATCATAAATGCCACTCCAACTCATCCCAAAGGTATTTAATAGCGCTCAAGCACAGAGAGGACACCGCTCCACTGCTCCACAGCCCAATGCAAAAGGGCTTTTTACCCCTCTAGCCAGCGCCTGGCATTGGTGACAGTGACCTTAGGCTCATGTGCAGCTGCTCCATAGAGTCCCATAATGTTCTCTTTAGTGATTATACAAGCTGTGTGTGCACAACTGCATACCTGTGTCAGCAGCAAGTGCTCCTTAAAGCAGCTGAATTCACTTTTTAAAAGGGGTGAGTGGATCCTTTGGATACACAGTGCACACCGCAGTGTACCTGATAAAATGATCAGTTCGTGGGAAAGGTAGGTGTACTTAATAATGACTACTTAATACCCAAATATCTGAACAGACAGGTCACCGTGGCACCTGCCACAGACAAAAGTCCTTTTACTTCATGCCCTTTTTCTGTCCCTCTCTCCTTTTTCCCTCTCCTTTCTAGTCTCTTTCAGTCTGCCTCATCTCCCCGAGAAACCCTCATCATTGTAAAAACATGATCTGCGCCCATCAGACAGGAGATTACACCCTGCTATATTCCCCTCATGTGCCGGCTCCCTGCTGGGGCCTGGCTCTTGGTGTGCTGGAATACTGAGCACGACGGGCCGTGGGGCTGCATCCTAATCATCCTAACAGCAGCCTTCCTGCCTGGAGCGCTCTCTCTCTCTCTGTCTCTCTGACACCCCCACCCAACCCCACTCGCCCGGCATGGAGGAGACACGGCCCTCCCTACAGGGCTGGCATTAGTCCATGTTTATTAATGCCTATTAGTTTATTT
The DNA here is from genome assembly GCF_030463535.1 of Salminus brasiliensis. Taxonomy (NCBI): domain Eukaryota; kingdom Metazoa; phylum Chordata; class Actinopteri; order Characiformes; family Bryconidae; genus Salminus; species Salminus brasiliensis. The sequence goes on along the minus strand of NC_132879.1, from coordinate 53,750,742 downwards.
CGCACTCCGTTTACCGTTGCACCTTTGGGGAGTTCCAATCATCAACCTCCCCCTATGCCTTAATGTCCTGAGTGGACTGCTCAACATGGTTTCCGATGTCGTGAGACAGGCAGACGGCAGGAGGCTGACTGGGACAGGGTGAATATTAGTGACGATTTAAAGCACGTGCTACCTAAAAAAAAAATAATAAAATAAAAAAAAGTCCTCGAGAACACAATCATCCCAGTAGTGAACACAGAAGTGGTACAGCGGTCCACAACTCATGCTGTATGAAAAGGGCGAGCGCTGATGTGGTAAACAGCTCTCTAGAAGCAGGATGACTGTATGTACAGTCATGTGAAAAAACAAAATAAGGACCACATGAAATCCTTTGTCTTTAACCTATTTAAGAATATTTCAGACGGACATATTCATTCGAAAAATAGTGAGAATGTCTCTAAAATTTTGTAAAATGTAATTATTAGAAATGTAATTTTCTCCAAAGAAAATTATTAATACTTCTACTTCTACTTAATTATTACCCCCACAATTATTACTATTTCAGATTTCTAAAACTGCAGAACATCAGATGCAGGCGACTCGAACATGGCCAGAGAGGATTTTAGAGGAGCCTTGGTCTTATCTAAACCTCAGGCATTTAGTTGGGTTTACCGGGAACAACCCACAAGACCTGCCTGACGTTTTGGAGATGTTCTGACCACCACAGTCGTCTAGCCATCAGAGCTCGGTTGTTGTCAAAGTGGCTTTCCCTGCTTTTAACACTTTTATCACCTTTAAGAACTGACTGCCTAATATATCCCAACCCTTGACAGATGAAGCCACTGTAGATAAAGATCAATGTTTTTCACTTCACCCGTCAGTGATGCTGACGTTATGTCTGATCTATGGTGTATCTGACATAAGCTTACAGCCCAGATAGCAAAATCATTTCAAGTAAGCTTCGGTTCATATTGCTCACATGTATTGACTGCATGGTTATGTCTCAAGTGCAAGTGTGTGTATTTACCTGCAGTAAGTGGTAGGAATAACCACTGCGTAGCCCACACAGGTCCCTCCCAGGCAGCTCCCGAGCTCATGGAAGAGGCCGTGTGCCAGAGACTCCAGAGACAGCACCACCAGGAACAAGCTCATGAAGAGAGCATTGGACAACTGCAAGCCAGAAAACACTTCATTACTCCACCATAACACTGTGCTTCTGATTCACCCTGCAAAACTAATGGTACTTATGTATAGACAAAGCTGGTGAACGCTAGAAAGAAAAGAAGGGCAGAAACTAGCGTGGGACTGCGTTGATATATATAGATATATAAATACATATATATTAAAACACACCTACACAATGTAAAGTAGGGGTGTAATAGTACTATGTGGATTTGTACCATACCATCATGGCAAAAGGGGTCACTATTAGGGAAATATGGTCATTTCACAAGCATGTCTGCCACTTAGGAGCCTTAAGCTGTAAGCCCTTGGATTTGCATGGCATTGTGGGACCTGTAGTGGTTTAGGAATACTGTTATGGTAACTGTAGTCTTGCTTGCTTTTACAACTGACCTCATTCGGGTTGGGCTGTATAATGGTAATAACGTATACGGCAGTATATCTGTAGACATGATCTCAAAATTATAAGATCACACTCTGAAAACAGGTGGGAAAAAGAAAAACAATCCCACTGTAGGTGCGGGTTTAGCGACGCTGAGTTCGGCTGAAAGACAGAGGAAGCAAACCTGGATGAGCCAGTCGACTACATGAGGCTGAAAACAGTGGAAAATACTCCTATACTCCGTTTCCTTGACTCTGTGGTGTCTGATATGAGGCTTTATCTTCTAAACTGGTGTGATTTGAGCCTTGGTTATCTGAGACACGGCCTGTGCTGTGGTGTTTAGAATCAGAATCAGAATCAGAAGTATGTTACACATACAAGGAATGTGTCTTGGTGAGAACAACACGTATGACAAGTAACAAAAACACAGAACACAGATTATTTACAGTATTAAACTAAAGAAAAATTACACTAAACAATAAATAGGATAGGGGATACAATTTAAAAAGTAAGAAGTACTAAAGGTAACAAAGAGCTAAAGAAGCTGAGAGATGTGAAACAGATTTAGTTGAAAAATATTATACATAGAAACTTACAGATGACCTGAACATTTACAGAAAGAGAACATCTGTACAGGTGTGCCAAAAGGCATAGTGCAAATAGCCTGCTAGCTACCTCCAAACCCAGCAGAACCGCTCTCTTATTTGTCCTTTATCTTATTTTATCCACAATCTTTGCAGCGACTCATGTGAGTTGTGTGCGTACGGGTTGGGTAATTGGTTGTCCAAATTAAGGAAAATGAAAATGGGTGAAAATTTGGATAAAAATGATACCTTATTTTATAAAATAGTACCAACGGAAGCCAAAACACAGCGGATCAATCTCTTTATTTCAGACCGCTCAAAAGGTTCTGAAAGTTCATCTTTCCACAGTCTGCACAATCCGTGGGTTAGCCCACTGTGTCTAATAAAAGATTTCACAATAGACAGACAGCCCACATTGTCTGTTTTTCTCAGGGCAAATCTGTTAAACCTCTAAGTCTATATGTACAGTTTCTCCAGAAGTTGGGTTATGGTCAACCCAACTCCAAGACCCGTCAATTCTACTTACACGACTATGCAGAGACACTAATCAATCTACTACTAATCCACCCAGTACGGACTTCAAACAAACAAATGAAAATGCTAGTGCCTCAGACACTATGCTGCCCACACCACGGCCTAGAATGAATCATTTGACAGTTCATTATCTTACCGCCTAGTGGTTCACTGCTTCTGTCAGAAAAGGTACTTCTGCCCAAGGTCTAACAGCCGGTACGGCATGCTGTCCTCATTTCACACGAGAGTAGCAGTAGGAAGACGTGTACTATTCGGTCACTTAGTAATCAACAACAGCGAAGCTTAGTCATCGTTCTGCTCTTTATGTATTAGTTTTGATTTTCCAGTCATCAGATGAAAGGTTTGCGAGGATGAAACTTAATGCATATGCTTAAGGACACACTCGCAGGCATCCAAGCAATTCCTGACAGCTTCAATCATCTGAATTGGTTTCTGAAGATACAGTGTAAATTGGAAATTTCAGCAAATACAGTTTGGGTCTACAGGTTTGTTTCTCTGGGGTTTGATTTACAATTTCAGGCATAGGATGTGAAAAATGGGAGAGAAAGAAAAGCTCTGGATAATTTTAAACCCCTCCTTTACACACACAGTTAGTACTCAGCCGCACAGCTCTGGCAGGGATAAGTGCTTTAAACACTTCTATAACCACCAATTAACTTCCTGCACTTTTCCACTGCAAAGTTATTTTTCTGCCGGATTTTCACTCTGTGTTTTTTGTAGCTATAACTGGAATTTAAGGCAATGAGGGAGGTAATACATTACATACGATATTAAATATACACACTATATGTCCAAATATTTGTGGACACCCCTTCTAATGAATGCATTAGATACTTTTAAGCGCCACCCATATTTGACACACACACACAGCTTGTCTGGTCCCTGTAGAGAAGTACTGTCAATAGAATAGGACTCTCTGGAGGAGATAAACCTCTTCAATCAACCTATTGGCACAATGTCTAATGCCAGATGTGGACTACAGGAGTATAAAGCCCCGCCAGCATTAGGACAAACTGTGTTCTCTGGAATGATGGATGGAGAGTTGGGGATAAGGTGGTGGGATGGTGATCATCCAACGTCCTGAACTCACTAACACTCTGGTTGCTGAATGCAGTCAAATCCTCACAGCAATGCTTGCTTTAAAATCTAGAAAGCCTTCTTCCCTGGACAGTAGAGACAGTTACTCCAACAAAAGCAGAATAAACTCGTCTAATGCCCTTGATCCTGGAAGATACAATGAACGTGCAGGTGTCCCAATACTTTTGTCCACATTTTGTGTATGATTATTTCTAATTAATTAAATTTTTTAAGCTAAATTTAAATTTTCAATAAAAAAAGGTTAATTTCCATTATATTTTAATTCTCCTGCTTTAGTGTTTCACAACATTTTTTGCCACACAACATATGTGATGCTTTGACAGAGAAAGGCAGACAGTCTTTCAGTAAACAAAAAAGCTAAGGCCAGGTTTCCTCAGCTAGTGTTACTATCCTAGCCCTGTGCAGCTTGTATCTTTCAGCTGGAAAACAGCCATATGAAAGATGCCATATGAGTAAATGAATCAAAATAAATAGTTTACAAAAATTTTTGCGGTATAGTTTAGCTGTGTTTCATTTATTATGTGATATCCACAAATTTAAGGTACTTTTAGGCTGAAAAATCATAAAGGAAACACTGCATTTATTGCACATTTTGCTTGGCACTCTGCTCAGTTTTTGCCCAACGCTACTATCTGCACTCTATCTTTTTTTTCTTTCAAACTAGAAATCCTAAAAAGTTGTAACACCCCTACAGAAATCTGACCCATCTTACCTGCCATGAAACAGCCCCTAGTATAGCAGTTGAGACCAGACTGAAGAACACCAGCCGTTCAGAGATGAGGCAGAAATGGCGCATCCCCCTGGAGGCCATGACCCTGTCCAGGCTGCGCGTGTCTGAGCGCTGGGTGGCTCGGACCTTCTGACACTCACTCAGCTTGGTGTGGAAGCTCCACAGCGTGACTAGAAACACCACGTGGCACAGCATCCAGAAGAGGCCGAACACACAGAAGCCGGGGATGACCAGATACCAGAGCTCCAGGTGACCTAGCTTCAGGGCACAAAGCACAAAAAACATCAGCTCAGTCACACCCAGCGGGAGGAGAGTGAGCTTCCGCCACAGCCGACCGGTGGACATGAAGGGCATCCAGCGCTCAGTCACGGACAGCCCGCCGAAGTAGACGTCCAGGAGGGGCTCACAGATGAGGCGGCCTAGGTAGCAGCCCAGGGCGAAAGGGTTGGTCTGAACCTTCAGAGCCTGGAAGAAGGTGACGGAGGCCACCACGGAAAAGCAGATCAAGTTGGGAAGGGCTAGGAGAGACTTCATACGCAGGTCTACGATGATGACCGCCAAGGCAATCAGCAGGGCAATGACGGCTACTGCCTTGTGGAGAACCATAGTGGTGCTGGCAATGCCGAACCCCAGAAGCTCCAGCAGCTCGGCCGAGGTAAGCACAACCCTCCGGTAGCTGACACTGCCGCACAGGCGCTCGGTCAGGGCCCACAGCGACCGCACTGCCACGCTAGCTACCAACAGGTAGTTTGTGACCTGCTCTTTCACGTTCATCTCCAGAGAGGGGTTAGTGAGGAAGCACAAGAGGCCCTGCAGGAAGCCGAACCACAGGTGAAACAGGCTGAGGCTAGCCCACTCCATGGAGAAGTAGTAATACAGGATGCTGGAAATGCCCAAGACGAAGAGACCCAGGATAAAGATGACCAAGATGGTGGGCTCGGACGTCTGCTCCCACCGCACGTACATGCCCAGACATACAGCCACCAGCAGGTTTAGGCTGGACAGGTAACCCAGGCAGCGGATGGAGGACCACATGTCCACCTCCTTATCCGGTTCCTCTGGGCTCATTATGGCTGGGTGGAGGCTCCTCTGCTCAGGAGTAGGCTGGTGCTAAAGACAGCAATTCATGGAAGTTGATTGAAAATTTCATGTCTCTGAAACACAAAAGAGGACATGCCAGCATTAAGGCCACATTAATCACAAAAGACCAATGCACACAGCTTCACACATATGGAAGTAGGGCTGCCAACCTTTTCCCAATTTTTTACGACCCCATGTTGCCTTTCAAACCAACCTCTGGATGAATTTGACTAGTAATAAAGTTTCCTACAGCTGCTGCATCCTGATTTCACTGATTACCCTGCTCAAGTCTCTCAACTTGCATGAACATCATGACCATCCTGGTCCACCAGTATGACCAGCTTGATCAAACTCATCTCCCAGAATGGTCATCAAACCATTTTCACCTGATGACCAGTTTTTCAACTACCTTGGCAATCGAAGACCACTGTAGGCCACCAGAAACTGCAATATTGATAATGCTTAAACCTGGGCCATACCAGGCATTTACTAGTGGCCCACATACCACTTTGAATGATGGCCCAAGATGTGTTTTTTGAAGCCCAACATATTTGATACAATTCTTTATATACACCAACCAGCCATTACATTAGCACCTGTTACCTGCCGCATATTGAGTAGGCCCCGCTGTGCTGACACAACACACCTGACCATTCAAAGCATGGACTTCACAAGACCTCTGAAGGCATCCTGCTGTGGTATCTGGGGCTGAGCACTTAGTACCAGGTAACCAGTTAACATTTCTTGGAGCACTTTTGGAAGGTACTGACCCCTGCATATCAAAACAACCCACACAAGACCTGCCTGATGTTTAGGACATCCCGCCAATAGAGTTTGGCTCAGATTCTCATGCTTGCCCATTTTTCCCCCAACACCTTTATCACCTTCAAGAACTGACTGTTCACTTGCAGCCTAATGTGTAGATCCCACCCCTTGACAGATGAAGCCCCTGTAGATGAAGATAATCAATATGTTCAATTCACCTGTCTGTGGTGCTAATGTTATGGCTAATGTTAAAATCTGTCTGTCCCAGATGTGAGAGGGCAGCACCTCAGCACTTCCAACCACTCAACCCATAGTTTAACAACTAGATCTAGTTGTACATTTTCTGGCAACCACATCTGGCCCACCTCTGGGTCATCACTGCAAGTGTTAGGTGGGCCAATAGGAAATGTGATTTGGCACAGGTTTGGGCCATGTTAACGGTGCTATCAGAGAACCACAGTCTGGACCGTCCACAGTCCCCTTAGTCAGCCAACTGACTGCAGGAGCAGGAGCAGGAGCTGGAGCTACACACACCCCTCTACACAGGTGGGACAGAGGTGGAGAGGGTGAAAACCTTCAAATTCCTTGGCGTTTATATCATCCGGAAGTCCCAGCAGCGTTGTGTTTTCAGTGAAGGCTGAGGAAATTTGGCATGTCAGCCAAAATTCTCAGCAAGGAGTACGATCGAGAGCGTTCTCACCAGCTCCATCACGGTCTGGTACGGAAACTGCATCGCTCAGGACAGGAAGGCTCTCCAGCGTGTGATCAAGACTGCACAGTCCATTTCTGGAGCAGCCTTCCCCTCACTGCAGGACAACTACAGGACCAGGGTCACACAACCTCAACCTCAACACAGCCTGGAGTGTGTACAGGAGTGTGAAGTCCAGGACAGCCAGACTGACAAACAGTTTCTATCCACGGGCCATCAGGCTTGTAAACACACACTCTGAACTGGCTGACCTTTGACATGCACCCACTAATATAAGCCCACTACATAAAGGTAAAGGTGCACGTATTTGTCACTGTGCACTGTACAGCGAAATGTGTCTTCCGCATTTAACCCATCTGGTAGTGAACACACACTCACACTCACACACACACACACACACACACACACACACACACACACGTGTTAGGGGAAGTCAGTACACACACACACACACACACACACACACACACACACACACACTCCAGCGCCAACTCCAAGCGCCCGGGGAGCAGAGAGGGTAAAGGGCCTTGCTCAAGGGCCCAACAGTGGCAGCTTGCCGAGCCCGGGAATCGAACCCACAACCCTGTTATCGATATCCCGGCGCTCTAACCGCTGAGACACCACTGCCCCTACATGCATCATTGCTACTGTTTAATTTTGCACGTGCACAATGCAATGCACTTTACACATGTATATATATATATATATATATATATATATATATATATATATATATATATATAACCATACTGTACTGTACTCTTACACACACACATATATATATATATAACCATACTGTAACCATACTGTACTGTACTCTTACACACACACACATATATATATATATATAACCATACTGTACTGTACTCTTACACACACACACACACATATATATATATATATATATATATATATATATATATATATATATATATAACCATACTGTACTGTACTCTTACACACACACATATATATATATATATATATAACCATACTGTAACCATACTGTACTGTACTCTTACACACACACACATATATATATATATAACCATACTGTACTGTACTCTTACACACACATATATATATATATATATATATATATATATATATATATATATATATATATATATAACCATACTGTACTGTACTCTTACACACACACACATACATATATATATATATACTCTTGAATCTTGAACTGGCTCATAGATGGACACTACCATTACTACCATTACCCCACATCTCAGCCTATTTGGGGCCTGGCCATCTGAATGTCACCCCAATAAACTGTGAAAGTTGGCAACTCCACTGACTATTCAGGACCTGTAAGTTAATACAGTGGCTAAAAGCAGCTTACAGCTCAATAACACTCCTTTATCTGTATAAATGTGTTTGAGAAGACAGTAAATCTCTACAGAAAACACCTGTAATTCACACTGAAAGACGACACTGCTACTGAGGACAGAGAAGCTGGTATCTGAGCAGGTCACCCCTCCTGACTGCCACATCACCTGCGCTGGGTAGCTACACAGGCTGGCGTTAGCTGGCCGGCCTGCCTTTAGAGCTGCTGTTAGGAGGCGAAGCTGCTCCAACTGTACACCCAACACCTACAGTCTAACACCAGCCGGCTTCTAATGTCCTCTCCGCTTAAGTAAATGCTCACACATTTCTCATAAAGTCAAGGTAACGCGTTATAGCACTTACATTCACCTACGATACGCCTTCCATGCTTCCGGGTCGCCGTGTTACCGGACTACAACTACGGAGTCTGAAGCGGCTCAAACTTGGTCAAAATACCGACTGCGGAGAAATGAACCATCTAAGCTTGAACCATCAAATAACTGCCATAAAATTATAAAAATAATAATTATGTAAAGCTGGAGTGTGTATCTGACTTTCTGAACAATTATTAAAAAAAATAAGTTAAATAACATTTTGCAAATGTGACTTTTATTTTGTATATATATATATATATTTTTTTACCTTTTTTTATTTTTACTTGAATTAAAACATATTAAACACACAATTGTTTGACTACTTTTATTCCGAGTTGCCTCTATTTTACTCAAGTAATGTTTAATCTTACAAATCTGTATGTATTTTTCTGGTGCAGGCAGTGTGTGGATAACCCACAAAGGAGCAAAAACATGCATCTGGTTTTGTAATGAATGATTATTTATTTATTGTATTATATATGATATTATACAGATAAGGATTACAAAAATATACTTTATTATACTTTATTTCTATATTATATATATAGAATATATATTACGTATATAGAAAACGTGTGTAATGTACGAGATGATGTTTCAATATATTTAGATGCAATATATTTATATATATATAAAAAATAAGTATATTAATAAATATAAAATGTAAATGATTAAATTGATGTAATGTATAGACATAGGTCAAAGGTTACACATACACTAAATAACCCTTTCGAACCCACAACCCTGTTATCAATATCCCAGCGCTCTAACCGCTGAGCCACCACTGTCCCACTATTTATTTAATGTATTATATATGATTACAATGTTGATATATGATAACAATTATTGAAAATAATTCATTATTTAGTTATTACAGTTGACATGTGTATTAAATGCCATACACTTGGCTTTAAAGGTTTAATGGGTTATGCGACAGGAATTAGGCCTAGTTCTACTATTTTCTAAACACATAGAAAATCACGATGAAACACAGGACAAATGAAATCTTAGAAAATTAAAAATATAAAGACAAAAAAAGCACTAATAAAATATTTACAGATAAGGATTACAAAATATACTTTATTATACTTTATTTCTATATTATATATATAGAATACATATTACGTATATAGAAATGTGTGTAATGTACGAGATGCTGTTTCAATATATTTAGATGCAATATATTTATATATTAATATATATAAAAAATAAGTATACTTATAAATATAAAATGTAAATGATTAAATTGATGTAATGTATAGACATAGGTCAAAGGTTACACATACACTTACCATGGTTTCTCATGTTTCTGATTCTTAAGTTGGCTGGGTCACACGCCCAGAAAGGACATCACACCTACACCTACAGCTTTAAACATTAACCCCTGACGTCCCACAGACTAACTAAACAATAGGCTTTGATCAGTAAAGCACATCTACATGATACTGAGGATCATGCATCACCAAATCTTACTTTACCCATTGTCCCACTTCACCAAAGTCCAGCCCAGTCCTATGACCAGGCCTAACTCTTGTCTAGCAAACCAGTCTTAAAAGCTTAGGATCAAATCTACATGACTTTATGTTATTAATAATGTAATATTGTAAAGATTAATCAAGAATATTAATTATAAAGAAAACCTTTCATTGAAAATTATTTTGCATGGAATTCACATTCATGCGTTTAGCACCTAAAGCTTATGACACGTAGGTGACTGTGTCGGATCAGTGAGCTCGGAGACGTTGGAGCTGTAGGCCCTCTCTCTCCCTCTCTTATTAGCAGCCCAGGAAATGGCACCTCAGAGCAGTGTGGCATTTTCACTGCAGGGGTTCTGCGTAGGTAGAAACTCACCGACTGGGTAAACACAAGGCAGGCAACCTCCTACACAAGTCCCAGAGAGAGAGAGAGAGAGAGAGAGAGAGAGATAGAGAGAGAGAGAGAGAGAGAGAGAGACAGAGAGAGAGAGAGAGAGAGAGAGAGAGAGAGAGATCTGGGTTGGTATTTTATAACATCAGGTGGCTCTTCATCGGAATAATGTCAGCCTAACTGCTCTGCAGCATCATGAACACTCTGCTTCCTCAAGTCTGTAACTGATTCCATTTGATCCCAAAATTAGCCCGATGACATAAAGGAGGAGAACAGGAAACCTCCAGCCCATCCAGGATCACTGCTATTTCTGCAACATGCCCTCTATTCTCCAGCCCAAAGCGCTGGCAGCATTTGGCTTTTAAGCAGGATATAAACTAGCCCTCCAGATCAAACACACATTTAGTGCATGACTAAAAGAAGCCTTTTAAAGGGTTATTTAGGATTTGCCTCTGATACAACATGATAAATGTAAGGAGAGGATGAACATCAAGGAGCTGTCTTATTCACTCAATACCCTGAGGGCCTTTCATCACCAGAGGTCTATATATATATATATCTGTGTAAGAGAGAAACACTGTGCCTAGTGTTCAATACAATCCTGAGGTTAATATGTATACACAGAATCAGCCATAACATTAAAACCACCCGCCTAATAGGTCTCCCTTGTGCCGCCAAAACAGCTGACACGTTGAGAACACAAGACCTCTGAAGACATCCTGTGGTATCTGTCACTAAGAAACGACCAGCAGATCCTTCAAGTCTTATAAGCTGTGGGGTGAGGCCCTCATGGATCTCATCAATGAGCCTCGGGCTGCCTTGGCCCTGTCGCCAGTTCACTGGTTGTCCTTCCTTGGAGCACTTTTGGTAGGTACTGACCACCCACAAGACCTGCCTGATGTTTTGGAGATGTTCTGACCCATGACAATCTCTCTGGAGCAGTAATCATGAATCTATTTGCCCCATACCCATACCTAAAGCCAGGCGTGGGTTAGAGGGGTATAAAGCCCCCCAGCATTGAGCTGTGAAGCAGTGGAAGAACTGTGTTCTCTGGAATGATGGATGGATGGTGCTCCATCCAGTACTTTTGAGATGAATTAGGGAGTTGGGGAGATGAGCTTGGATGGTGATTATCCAACATCCTGACCTCACTAATGCACTTGATGCTGAACGCAATCAAATCCTCACATCAATGCTCCTCTAAATTCTAGTAGAAAGCCTTCAAAACTGGACAGTCGAGACAGTTACTCCGAAAAAAGCCGGATAAATGCTTTTAATAGCCTTGATTTCGGAAGAAACAATGAATGAGCAGGTGTCCAAATACTTTTGTCTATTTAGTGTACATTAAAACTGTTAAAAAGTCAATTAAAGTAATCTTGCTTAAAATATCAAATAAATTTATATGTCCATACAGTATCAACAGCATATATAGATATATCCACAAACTTTGCATATGTGTGTGTGTGTGTGTGTGTGTATCATTAAATTAGAGAGCATCTCCATAAAGAATGTGACTTTACAGGAAACTCATTTGTCTACATGACTTATCTGTGCATGGGAGATAGCTTGAGCTCACTACACTCTCTTAAAACACATGTAAGTGTGTGTGTGTGTGCTTGTCGTATACATGTACTTCCTAAAGGCTCTGAAGGGTGCTGAAGTCCCAGCGTCCCCGGCTCTGGAGGAATGCATGGAGAGAGAGGGAGATAAAAAGAGAGAGAGAGAGAGAGAGAGAGTTAGATGGATGAGTGGAGAAAGACCGAGTGCTACGCAGTGTTTCCGAGTGCATTAGGAGGTCACCGCCTTTTATAAATACACCCAATTAGTCCACTCCCACCTCCCCCATTGAATGAAACATTGAGGTCATTCATCCTAAAATAGGCCGCACATTTCTGCAGGAACACGCCAAGTATGATATAAAGGGAAAGTGATAGATTTCCTTTCATTAGCTTTGAGTTTTCTGTGCAGACTCACCTCTCCCAAAACATGGCCATGGTCCTGGTGAGCCACATGAACTCCCTCACAGGAAACCCAAATGTAGGAGCCTGTTAATTGACCAGCACTTTCGTCAAGGTCACACACACACATATACGCATACAACTCTTCTCCCCTGCTGTAGAGGCAGGGCAGAGGGAGAAAGTAGATTTGTGAATTATGCAGCATGTTCACATTCCGATGTGACGTTACACCCCCATGCCACCTGGCCACCTGCATGTGCAGAACTTACATTCAGACGGAGGAGCTGAAATACACACAGCATGTTAGCAAGCCCTGTTGAGACACGGCAGCAATGAGATTCAGCTTGAATAGAGTTTAGAGTTGCTGCCTAACATGTAGATCCAACCCTGGACAGATGAAGCCGCTGTAGATGAAGATCATCAACGTTATTCACTTCACCTGTCAGTGGTTTTAATGTTATGGCTGATTGGTGGAAAAGCCAAGAGGCCCTATCTTCCACTCCACCAACAGTCTATTTCCACGTCTTGCGCCTGCGTCGCTTAAATAGCAAAGGCGCTTGTGAATATATCTACGCTGATGGGCGCGGTGGTCTCGAAATGGGGGGTGTTCAGGTCAATTTCTGGAGTATTGCTGTGTAGCTTGGCAATGGAAAACACAGGAGGAGCTCCACTGACTGAAAACAGCCTAGGCAGACGTTCGTCAACAGTCTTGGCAGTGCATTGTCAACACAGGCGCGTGCAGCCCAGCGCTCGTACACACCCCCACGCTTTACACCACTGAAATAGCAACCCGCCGAAGTCAGTCAGACTGCACCTGGCTCTTAAAGGGAAGAGCGAGCTACACACTGATTGGTTTATTACTACACATTACGCCCAAAAAAACCACACCCATGATTCATTAAGAGACGTAGTACATGACTTTTGCACGTTTCGAGCCGCACAAGGCGTACCTTTCCAGTCGTTACCATAGCAAAGACACACCGACACGCCCTAAATCAGGCCGCACGGTGCGTGTTGACGGCTCGCCAAAAGATCCCTAAAATAGGCCTAGGAGGACCTTGGAAGATGGTCATGCGTACATGCACAGCATAAGCTCCCACTCCCTGCCTACTTTATTTATTTTTATCTTTTGATGCATAGTAAAACCTTCACCTTCAATAAATACACTATATGTCCAAATGTTTGTGGACACCCCTTCAAATGAATGCATCATTTTTTCCCCAGTTTTGTCATTGGTAGCATGTATGATGACTGCATGAGCCTACGGTAGTCACACAGCCAGAGCCGGAGATCAGAGACCCCCTAGAGAGTGACCCAGATTGCTTGTGCTTATATTTTTCTCTGCTGGGTATGCAGATGGCTGCGTCCTGCATCTGAGCTCTAACTGTCCACGTCAACGCCTCCGACAATGCATGGCTACAACTGCCCTCACTGCTCATACAACCTCTGCAGCAACAGAGGCACAAGCCCGTTCGCTCTGACTCCTCGCCGCTCAGCAGGAATCGATGTGATGCACTTCGCCTCATAAAGAGACTGTTTGGAGAGGCAGCCACATCACAGCCTAAATCAAGAGCTGTCAGCTCCGCTGAAGCTTTCGGGCCTCGGATGAATTTCAGAAGGAGACGAATGGAGAGAGGGGGAAAAATTCACAATCGAGTCTATAAAAAGTATTCATATTCATCACAAAGCGTTCAGGGGTTTTAGAAGGATATTGTGTTGTGGCATGGAGTCCTCTGTAGCATAGCAAAGGAGTAAATCCTCTGCTGATTAATGCTTATGGGGAATAAAATCCACATCTCACAGTTGCCCTGTGCTGAAAGTCATCCATCTCAACGGGACAATGCACATGCCTCATCTGCCTGACATCTTGTCAGCTGCTGAGGATCAATTCCTACGGCGCAAACATTTTTTATCTGCTTCAGAGTAGGAGCACTATGGCAGCGTTTACTGTAAACCTGCTGGAGGCCTATCTCAGACTCCAGTGTTAGCATAGGCTACTGCAGCATCGTGGGAAGCGTGTTTTTCAGTTATGCAGAGACCTCTCCGGAGCATTACATTAAGAAGTACTCCAAGCAGAACGTCCCATTAAACATTCATGAAATATTGAATTTATTTCACAAAACAAATAGTACCCGGTTGTATCTCATAAGGAATGTTCAAGGATGAAAAAGAACAGGTCCAAAAGCTAGGATTAGTCTACCTGGTGGGACCACTGGTTCATTACAATGTGCCTGTAAGCCGATTGTATTTCCCACCATAACTGTCAAAATAAAGGCTTTAAGAAGAGAGAGGGGGAGTCGGCTAGTTTGTGAGCTCTGGGAAAGTTTCAAAACAAACCATTCACCCTTACGGCCATAACATTAGAACCACTGAGAGGCTTCATCTTCATCTACAGTGGCATATGTCAAGGGGTGGCATATGTACTGGGCAGCAAGTGAACAGTCCGTTCTTGAGGGTGATAAAGGTGTTAAAAGCAGGATAAATGGGCGAGTATACAAATCTGAGCCACTTTGACAAGAACCAAACTCTGATGGCGAGACGACTGGGTCAGAACATCTCCACTAAAACATCAGGCAGGAATTTGCAGGGCTTTTCCGGTATGTAGTGGTCAGTACCTACCAAAAGTGCTCAGAGAAAAGACAACTGGTGAACCATTGATGTGATCCATGGAGGCCCCACCCGCCTCAGGTGCCAGATACCACAGCTACCACCTTCAGAGGTCTTGTGAAGTCCATGGCTCGAATGGTCAGATCTGTTGTGGTGACACGGGGGGACCTACTCAATATTAGGCAGGTGAAGCTGAGTTGGGGAGTTGAAGAGGTAGCTGAAGAGGTGGGGTGGTGATCATCCAACATCCTGACCTTACTAACACTCTTGACGCTGAATACAATCAAATCCTCACAGCAATGCTTCTCCAAAGTCTAGTGGAAAGCCTTCTCTCTTGGAGAGTAGAGACAGTTACTCTAACAGAAGCAGAATCAATGCTTTTTAATATCCTTGATTTCAGAAGAAACAGTAAATGAGCAGGTGTCCCAATACTTTTGTCCGTGTAGCCCGTTAAGACTACACCCACTCCCCACAATGCAGGAATACTGTTCTCAATAACCTAAAGGATTAAGGAATATATATATATAAGGATACAGAGGTTTTCGAGGCAGTAATTTGACTCTGGTGTCACTGGCGATTGTGAAGATTCCCACATTACCAATGTAATTTAGAGCTCTCTCCGAGGCAGCAACATAGAGGCACATTGACTTTTTAATAATCTGACCAGTCGAGGGCCGCTGAGCTGCGACAATGAAACCAGCATTCATTAATTGAACTGACTGGGAGGAAATTGCAGTTCAACAGTAATCTGTTTGTTGAAGCTAACGTTACATGACTAGCCTTGAGGCTGTTAAACAAGCTACATGTTGCAAGCACAGCTAGGAGGAGGGGGGTGTAGTATTTATGATACCTATGGCTTTATTGATCATGGTTACAAGGAATGATCGGCTTCTGTGGTGTTGTATAAATAAGAAATCCATCTTTTGGAGAGTTGTTTGCACAGTGTGTTGTGGCTTTTGCATAATGAATACTGGAATGGAACAGCGATCTTGGGCTTGATTAGCTTTTTAAAAATACATACACACACAGCAGCGCTATTTTCATCAGCCGCACTATTGAAATAAATGACACTAATTTCTTAAGGGGAAATAGGCTAACTAGCCTGCTTTGCCTTTTGGTGCCTAATGTAGGGCATCAAATCAATTAAGCTGAGCAAGCAGTCAGCTGAAAGGGATTCGGGCCTAATTGCCTGTGTCCATACTGGACAGATGGAGATGGGGAGGGTTAGCAAGTCACCGGTTCTCTGCTCTTGATTCCAGTTGCCTTGACTTTGGTGAACATATCTGGATTTGGAGCTACACAATATGGCCAAATGTTTGTGGACACCCCTTCTGCCATATAGCACACACTGTAGAGAAGCACTGGCAATAGGCAGATGGACATGAACCTATTGGCACCATGCCTCCTAATGCCAGGTGTGGGCTAGAGAGGGGTATAAAGCCCAGTGGAAGAACTGTGTTCTCTGGGATGATGGATGATGCTCAGTCCAGTACTTTTGGAAGGGGGTTGGGGAGTTGGGGATGAGGTGAGGTCTGCCCATTCCTATATGTTTCAATGACAAAACAGCCTGTCCATCTCCAGTGTCAGATTAGCTTTTGCAGTGCTAATATTGGCCCATTTCTAATTTCCCCCCAGTATTGAGTTTTTAAACCCTTACTCTGGTTTATTGTAAGAAGGCGGGGTTACACTTAGCAATTGAGTGATTGACAGCCTTGGCTGGAACAGACCGGTCATCTGCAAGATCTGCATGGCACCTTTTCTGTTCATTACATGAAGTAGCTGAGTGACGCAGCTTCCACACTGCTTCTGTGATGAAAGCTCAGTGAAGACGGTCTGAGACACTGAGGCTTGGTCTAGGAAGGGTCTGGAAGGGGGCGGGTCTAGCAAAGGAGTAGGCGAGTCTGGCTTTGCCTCTGGTCTCTATCTCGCCGACCGGTAACAAATTTGAAACCATGGCAGACAGACAAACGGAAGGGGGTGGAACCACAAGGCTCATTGTTTGTACAGTGATTGCATTAAACAGATCTAGCTAAAAATAACACACACTCAGATAAGGTGATGTCATGCTGTGTATTTCCTCCTGTGAGGTAGTAGAGTGTTTGAGCATCATAGCTTACTTTTCGATGATAAGTCTTAGGTGAAGAGCGTTGATTAAAATAACTCCTTTTGGTCAGTTCAGCTTAGTAGTTTGTAAAGAAAATGATTGAGATTGACATCGGTATCGGTCGAAATTCAAGATTGAAGAAAAGCAACAGTAGTCACATCTGCTTTTTCTGCCATAGCCCTGAAGCAGGTGGACAGCAACCTCCCAGCCAGGTTCCTCCTTAGAGAAACGAACCGCCAAGTGTACATCTAAAAATAGAACTGATGGCTTTGTTAAATGCCTATGAATAGAGCAGAAGAGGTTTGTTTGCTGCCACTCAGAATGGCGAGGAACAAACAATCGGCTGTGATCAGCTATATTTGGCAGCTCTGAATTAGCATCTCTCGGGTGCGAGTTCTGCAGGTGGACTGGAGATGTCCATTAGTTATTTTTGGACGAGAGCTGCTAACATGCAAAGAGAGACTTGAGATTCATGAGAGGGAAAGCTCAGTAAAATTAGTGCAACCAGTCGGAGTTCTTATAGCTAACGCTCCTGCTGTGCACCTCTCGTCAAAAAAAGGGCCGTCTGACTGGAGCCAGAAACACTTACGGAAGCGGCAGCACCTGTGCCGCACTTCCCCGACTTCATAGCGGTGAGTGATAGTGTTTTTCCGCTGAAACAGTTCAGGAGGGAGCTCCTCTCCACCAGATGTGTGAACATTACCATTCATCACCTCTGAACAAAGTCCTCCTCTCTCCCCGGCTTTATGCAGCTCACAGGCGCAGAGAGAATCTAGATCACAGAGCATGGAGGAAAAGCTCTGCGGCCGCACCAGGAGCCAAACGGCACTTACCCTCCTCCCGCGTCCCAGACCTAGAGTTCCCTCTACCCCTGACCAGACAGATAGAGCACAGCGCTGGAGGAAGGCCCAGAGAGGCTGGATTGATGGAGACGTTCAGAGAGTGGAATGCAAGTGTAGTGATTAAAAACGTGTGGAGAGAGTTTTGGAGACCTTGGAGGAATGTCTAGGAAAGCACCAGAAGTACCACTGACAGGTGAAGTGATCTACAGCTACAGTGGCATCTGTGGGATATATTAGGCAGCAAGGAAAAATGGGAAGAATAAGGATCTGAGACACTTTGACAAGAACCAAATAGTGATGGCTAGACGACTGGGTCAGAAGTTCTCCAAAACACCGGGCAGGTCCTGTGGGCTTTTTTCTGGTATGCAGTGAATGGTACCTACCAAAAGTGCTCCAAGAAGGGACAACCGGTGAACAGTGACAGGGTCATGGGCACCTAAGGCTTAGTGATGTGATCCATGGAGACCCTTGAGAACTTACAGGACTAAAGGATCTGCTGCTAACATTGGTCTTGGTGCCAGATACCACAGCAGGACCTACTCCTAATATTAGGGAGGTGGTACTAATATTATGGCTGATTGGCGTATGATGCTTTTATATACTGTTTATGATTTTAGATGCTGCTCTATGTTCCCATTGCTGACGGTATTACCCTGTGTTTACCTCTGGATATAATACACTACATGGACAAAAGTAATGGAACACCTACTCATTCATTGTTTCTTCTGCAATCAAGGGTGCTGATCCTGTTTTTTTTTTGGCGTAACTGTCTCTACCGTCCAGGAAATGCTTTTTTTATTATTAGATTTGTGAGCATTGCTCTGAGGATTTGATTGCATTCAGCAACAAGACTGTGAGTAGGGTCAGGCCATTGGATGATTAACATCTTCCCCTAACTTCACAATTCTAATAACTTTGAAAAACATTACTGAAGCTGGCATTTGTGCCAACAATCTTTGACAACAATCTACCCTCTATTTCAATACTGTTTAGAATATGCTGTCTATATTATGCTGTTGTCAGCTTTCACAAAGTTTGCTTAGCCAGCTAATTAGCTTGCTGAGGCAAGTGTTTTTCTGCAATTTGCCCTTCACCCCTTTTCTGTCCTATAACAGGACCCTAACTATGACCGTAGAATCCCTTCTGAGGTTTATTTTATACCATATTATGGTATCACATATAATATAATATAAGGTAGAGCAGAGAAATTGCTGGACACTGGAAAATAGGACCACAGGTACGCTCCCTAACTTGAAAACAGCTACGTTACACTGTGCTAACTAGCTAAGCACTCTTCATTGTTTAACTGGCTTCTGAAATATTTCTCTTAAACCCCTCAGCATCAACATCAACATCAGCACTTAACCCTCGGACATAACTGAGAAAAGCATGAGATTTCCGTCTGCTCTGATAGACTGCTAAAAGATCTAGATGTAGAAGAGAGCTTCATGAGAAATGAGATCTTACACTTGACTTAAAAAGAGTATACTGAGGGCACACACACACACATGGGCGTCCGTTGTGGTTAAGATGTAGCTGGGGGGCTTCAAGTAGGCCCAAGTTGTAGGAACGGGGCAAATATGAGGGAAGGAGGAAGGTAAATAACTGTAAAACCAGGCAGCTATATTAATTAATATTAATGCATAAATATTTACTAATGTATCAAAACTAATAAATAGATTTAATATGGCCAAATCATCTCCTTTCAGTTTAACTTGAGAAATAAGTAAAAAAGCAAAAACACAGTTTTACCACTTTTTACACAACATGTTTATTTATTTTGAGGCCAATTTAAATACAACAAATACAAAAAAACTTTTTAAATGAATAATAATAATAATAATAATAATAATAATAATGGCCGACTAGTTGATATAGATGCTGGTACATGTAGATCAATTATAACTGGAGAAGGCGGGGCTTAAGTAGTTTGACCACTAGTTGATATAGATGCTGGTACATGTAGATCAACAGTAAATGGAGAAGGCGGGGCTTAAGTAGTCTGACCAATGGTTGATGTACAGTAGATGTGGGTACATGTAGACCAATAGTGGCGATGATAAGGCGGGGCTTAAACAGGCCTGTTTAAGCCTGTATAAATCAGCACACACAAACAGTGGTGACTGTAGAAGTGACATCAATGCGAAATCCCATCATTTTACACTATTTAGAAATCCTGGACGGCTGACCCATTTTTACACATCCCAAAAACAGGACATGTTAGCTGGACACACTCTATGTTAGCTGAAAATCATATACCTTATGTGGTTGATGGAGCAAGCTCTTGGCTATAGAATTGAAGGATGGATGAAGTATGGAAATGCATTGTGGTATGTTGCTACCTGGAGTTTACAGTTTCAGAGACTACTTTCTAGGTAAAATTGGTTGGCGGGCTTTACAGAAACGTCCCATGACCCTTTTAAGAACTTCCGTAAGGTGGCAGGGATTTCTCTGAAAGCACGCGCAGAGACCAAGTTTAGGAGAGCCTTCCTTTTCCAGAGTCAGAACGCAGGGCCTGTCGAGAGGACGGCTATGTAATGCTGAATTTGCTTGATTTGTAGATGCATTTTTGGATTCATAAATGTATCCCCACCCCCAATCTCTCTCTCTCTCTCTCTCTCACACACACACACACACTCACTCTCTCGTACTGTGTCATACACTCCAGCCCTTAATAGCTGACGCACAGCTGAACTGAGCAGCCTGCATGGATGCAGGAACACAGATGAGCAGAGAAGAGTTCTGAGAATCCACCCACAGCTCCTGCAATGAGCTAATCCACCTCCTCCCTTGATCTGTGAGTCAGTTTGACACCATGCGACGAGCACTCATTGTGGCCCCCCTTCACCTCACATGGACACACACACACACACGCGCACAAGCTCGTACTCAAGGTGAACGAGCGAGACTCTTTCACGCTTCATTAAAACAGTAATAACAGAGTGGAGAGTACGCAGGAGATGCTTGATTGCTCTGAAGATAACCCATAAAAAAGGCACACTGATGAGCACACTGAGTCATATACAGAAGACACACACACACACATGCACACACACACACGCACACACCCCTGGGACCATAAGAATATGATTGACCATTTAGACAAATGGACCTGTTCATGCTCCGCCCACAAATGCGTTATATTTGTAGCAGGTGTTGTGAGGTTGAACCTTCCTGACAGACTGTTGGCAAAAATCCTACTGCACCTAATGAATTTAGGGTGGGGTTTAAATGTGCTACCCCATAATGTTGAGTTATCTGTAAAAATGCTACACCAATGGACTCAGAGTGGATCGAATCCTGAGCCAGGCCGCTTTGCCATCAGCTGCCGGAGTCGGAAAGAGCACAAGAGAGCTGTGCTCTCTCTGGGTGGGTAGATGGCGCTCTGCCCCCCTTTATCACTCTTAAGTGACCCAGTGCTTTCCTCCAAGGTGGTTGGCTTTGCATGTATTGGAGGAGACATGTGTAATGTCCTTACCCTCTTAGTGTCTGGAACATTGCTAGAGTTCATTGGGAGAGGTGTGTGTGTGGGGGGGGGGGGGTATTATTCCAATACTCATCACTGCATGGCTGATTACTGACTCAATATTGCTATTGATAGTGTACTTGATAAAAAAAACAAAAAAAAACAGCATGGCCAGCTCAAGCTGGTCAAGCTGGTCAAGTTAGTTGACTAGCTTACCTCTTGACTAGCATAGGGCATGTTTTGGTTTGGTTTGATGGTTTAGCTGGGGTACCAGCATATACAAACAGCAAGACCAAGCTAATTACTAACACTTTTACTGTCGGAGTGTCCACTTACTGGACAAACTGGGATTCCAGGGGGAAATCCCCTCTGCGGTCTGAGACACAGATGATGTAGTAGGCCAGTCTGGCTCCGCCTCTGGTTTCTACTGCGCAGACTCTGGTTGGAAATCTGACAACATGTCTTCTACAGTCTTTTCTCTAGCGTTATTCTTGTCCAACCTTGCTACAGTTGCTCTGAAGGGACGCACCCGTGGGCGGAGTGTGGATAGGTCAGTTCTCTGCTTTTTCCCTGTGTGATATCAGGGTCAGTGCACAGGAATATTGGAGATAAAAAATATGCAAAATGACCATCCTTCACATAGTTCATTAACGAGCTGGATTTGTTGCTATCCACATGGGATAAACTGAGCCTGTGTGTATGTGTGTGTGTAAGTGTATGTATGTGTGTGTGTGCTTGTGTTCCACTTGCACTGGCAAGGCATTCACCTAAGAAGGAGTAGGCCTGATTCTGTTCCACATCGGTATACATGCTGTTCTCCAGAGACATTTTGGCAGTCGTTGACTTTTTTTTTTCCTCTCCCTATTTCACCTATTCTTCTGCTCTTAGAATTGGAGCAGCACACAGCGGGTTGTGCTACACGCTGAGTCCAGTGTTCAACACGTCTAAGACAGTCCTTATGTCCTAAACACACGCGCACACACATACAAACGCCCACACAGCACACATACACACACGCATGCTACGCAGCACACGCACACACTGTCCGATGAGTCACAAAGCCACCGTCTTTTAGCAGAACATCCAGTTCTTTGCAGCCTCATCACATCTGCTTCATCACTGTCTTCTATTCACCCCCGATTCCTCTGTAGCAAAACACCCAAATCCAAAGGCCTGGATGCACATTCGTAACATCGGCGTTATCGGGTTCACTTCGGAACGTAATCCTTTGTTGCATTATTGATAACGCTTCATGCCCACTCACACCACAGCTTGATGAAATGGACGAGCGTGTCTTATAAGCCTGAGGGCACCTGCTTCACCTTTCTGTCAAAAGCCTTGCTCTGACACTGTAGCACCTCACGTAAATAAAGGGTTATATAGAGACGTGTTGGGGGGGGGGGGGGGGGGGTTGTTGTCGTTTACTGCCATCTTCCCCCCGTGCACGGCAGCTGGCACGTGACTGCGCTGATGGAAAGCCAGGAGCATCTTTTGCAGACGGTGGTATGAGAGAGAGGGAGCGAGAGAGAGAGAGATGAGTTAAAAATAAATTGGCTGCCAGAGGGCATGTGCTCTCTCCCTTCCCTGCAATATCAGAGGCAGCAGGGCAGTGCTTTCCTTTCTAGCATTACATGTTTATAGTTGTTTATGGCAGGCGATGGTCCTGTGCCAGAAGTGAACCTTATTTTATGTATCGTTGTTGTCGCGACAAAACCTCATGTCTCTCAAGAAGGGTAGCATTGTAAGACAAGCGTAAAAACGGTGGGCCTTGTTTACCAAAATCTAGCGATTGCTTCTGCTAAGCATTTGCTATTGCTAAAATTGCTAGCAATGGGTAAGAATTGTCTTACATTTGTTCTTGAGGAATGTCCTAACAAAGAGCATTAAGCTCGAACTGGTATTTCTAGCTCCTGGGCTTCCCCTACAGTCTGGATGTGGAATTTGCACTTTGAGGCCACCCTTCAAGAAGAACACGCTTTACACATGCATTTCTGGACTCTTCGATGAATCGTGTGGGCCGAGGTGGTAGAGTAATACTACAGGATTTCATATAAATAAGACAATATGCAGCGTTAGGCCTTTTCCTGCCCACTTTACCAAAGTTACATACTGCAGTTACCAGCCCTTCGAGCTTTAAATACAGCTCGGCTCGACCCGCCATCCTTTAAGACCCACGGATGATGAGAATCCAGGCTTTTTTCTGTCCTGGCTTTTTTCTGTGTCTGAACAGCAGAGTCGCTCGCTGTCTTCAAACCCAGACTGATGACCCTCCTCTTCCAAGAGTACTTGGGTGAAGTGTAGTGCTGTGTATTGTGGTCTTCATACTGACTTCTGTATTTAGTAGTATGTAAGCTTAGAGGTATCTTTTGGATCCTAGCTGATACAAACTAGCTTAGGGCCCAGACTAGTCCCAAACTAGTCCTAGAGACCCAGACCTGAGTAAAGGTACAAGTGTTCTGTCAAAACAGTGACTTGAGTGGAAGTAGAAGGGTTTTTTAAGCTTCATACTTAAGTGGAAGTACTAAAGTCTTCAACATTTTTTGTACTTAAGTATCGCAAGTAGATTATTTAAAATTGACTAACTAAGTACCGAAGTACAAGTTAGACATCATCAGTGTCTCAGACCACCTTCATTGAGCTTACAGCTCAGAGGCAGAGGGGATTCTCCCCTGGAATCCCAGTTTGTCCGGTAAGTGGACGCTTTTATGACAGTAAAAGTGTTAGAAATTAGCTTGGTCTTACTGGTTGTTCATGCTGGTACCCCAGCTAAACCATCAAACTCAAACCAAAACATGCCTTAAGTGTGTTATGTACAATACTTGTACTTTTGAAGTGTGGCTATCTAGCTAGTTAGCTTAGCCAGTTAGTAATTACTGATAGCTCAAGCTGTTGTGCCATTTGTGTATTAGATTTGTAACTTTGTAACCTTTGTAACCTTGACATGTTTCTTCAAATTCGATGGTGAAGGCCATTATTTCACAATCTTTCGGGAGGCAGAGACAGAACTCCAGCGGAGATAATGTGGGTTTGAATGATTCATACCATTTTTTAAATAAATGTAGTAATAAAAGTATGAAAGTATTAAACTTATCCAAAATATGTAGTGAAGTAAAAGTGGAAGTAGGAGAAAAAATAATCCTCCAGTAGATACAGATACAGTATTTTAGTCATTAAGTACAGTAGTGAAGTACTTCTACTTCCTTACTATACATCTCTGGCTAAGCTCTTATGTAAGTCTGCTAAATGCCTTCAATGTAAATGTAAATAAAGTTAAAATTAGGCCATTTTTGCTGCTTTTTAAAAGAGCTTCAAAAGAAACTATTTTGTTTAAAATTGGCTGCTGGTTGAAAATGTTGGTTTTATTTACAATGAAGAAGATGCAGCCTTCCTGTAACTCCTAGTTTTATGATTAGGGAGAAAAACACTACTTTAAAATTCGGCCTTGACCATTTTAGCAACGAACAAACCAACAGAGCTGAGTGAATAACCTTGATCTTGGTATCTTGAATGATGTGAATATAACATCACCTACCTGCCTTTAATCCTCTCTGTGCTCAAAAGCAAACAATATACCTAAAATGCAGCAAATAAATAAATAAATAAACAACTCTGCAAGAGATCATCGAGGATAAACAACTCAAACATCATACGTATTGACATCAAAACGACGCCGAGAGAGCCTCACACTCTCCTTAAGAGTGACCGAGGCGGCCTCAGATGTGTGGATGATGGTCTAATAAGCTGTCCTCAGGTTTTCTGCTATGAACTTGTCCTGTGCAGCGGGGCTCAGGGCCAAGCTGGGCCCGCACTGTCAAACGCATTTGCTCGCCGGCGCCCGAAATGTCCTGAGTCATTTCAAAGTACTGAGTGTAATTAGAGGGGACTGTGAAAACAACGAGGACAACATGGAGGACTGTCGCCATGGCAACTGCTCAAGGAAAAAAAAAATCGTGCAGTTGCAACAGCTGTTGAGGAGCTGTGTGATTAAGCATGGGGTTTATTTGTGTTCTGTCCCCTGTCTCAGGGGGAGGATGTCAGTAGGAACGACGCTGGGAAAGCACCGAGTCGATTGCTGCAAAGCGAGCGCTACGAAAGCGAGAAAGGAAGGAACGTAGCCAGCGAGATGCTGGAACGGCCGTTCACACTCGAGAGCCCACCTCAAATGACTTGGCCCCTGAGAGGGACCTTCTGCGTACAGGTGGAATGAATGTTTCAACCATAAATATAAGAAAGGTGGATGCCTCATTGAGCTGTGCTGGATGTATCAGCTGCACCACCGTCTTCAATAAAACAACTGTGCAGGTTGAGCTGATATGGTGATGTGATATGAACACTTTCAGAGAAATACTGTGTGTCTGCTGGTTGAAAATGCTGGTTTCTTTAACGCTGAAGAAGATGCAGCCTTCGTGCTGCGCCTAGTTTTATGATTAGGGAGAAAAACACTACATTAATATTCGGCCTTGACCATTTTAACAACAGAACTGAGTAAATAGCCTTGATGTAAATACAACTTTCACCTATTCACATTTAATATGAGCCCAAATGCACACAGTATCAACTGCACCGCTATCTTAGACAGGACTACTGTGCAGGTTGAGCTTGGACT
Organism: Salminus brasiliensis; assembly: GCF_030463535.1. NCBI lineage: Eukaryota > Metazoa > Chordata > Actinopteri > Characiformes > Bryconidae > Salminus > Salminus brasiliensis. The sequence continues at coordinate 53,724,535 of NC_132879.1, read as the reverse complement.
TGACTGATTAGCATGTCTAGACAGCTGTTCAGTATATTGTGCAGTATACTAATATAGGAACATAGAAAATTGTGTGTTTTATGGTAGGACGCATTACCTTATGCGTTCATCTAAGTTAATAAATAAGAATAAACTTGTAAGCAATGCAAGAAGTAGAACTACACATACATATAAACACCTGCTTACCTTTATAAGCCTTTTTCTACAGCACAACTGTGTGCAGGTATACTGTAGATCTATGAGCTCTCTGTTTCCCAAATCCCAGTTTCTCACCAAATTCAATGTTTATCTTTTTAATGTGATCTATATCAGAACAGTTCACACTCCTAAACTGACCTACATGCACAATACAGCAATGCCTCACCTGACCCTCTTGTCCAAATGACTGAAACATGGAGGCAAACTCAGAGGGCTTTTGGGCTGCTTCTAGGTGAACGCGTGAAGCTGAACCCACCAACTCCTCAGCTAGAGAGGAGAAAAGGTAAAAAAGGAGGAGGAGATGGGAGGCGGAGGGGGCAAAGTTGTCTGACGCGACGAGAGAGGCTGAGGGTTTATAAGTGGGCGTTGGAGTTTGAGTACCTTCAAAAGTGTAGTGATGTCATAACTCGGGGGAGGCCGGCTGCAAATTCAGAGGCAAATTATCATGAGAGCAGTAAGGCGAGAGAGGTCATGGATTGTAATGATGGGTCTCTGTGGGGTCATGGCAGGTATTAACTGGATAAAAGTCGCATGAAAAACGAACTGGCAGTTCAGACGGAGTAGCACTGCTGCGTATCAGACATGTATCGGATTTCAATAGCGCATGAAAGTGGCCCAAATCGCAACTGAAAATGTCAGCGTGAACATAGCCTGTATCATATATTGTTATAAAGTAGGGATCAGTCACAATTTGTGAATATTCTAATAATCATAACAGGATTCATTGATTTCTGATATGCAAATGAGCTGCTCTGTAACATTATGCATTCTATACTTCACCATGGGGCAATGTGGAGCCTGCGTCTTATGTCAGCTACGTCAGATTTCTTATCTGTGTAGTCCAGAGAAGGAAGCACAGTAACGCTGAGTGACGAGTGAAGGCTGCAGCTGAGGTAAGGAGAGACCTTAGCACCTGTGTACAAAGGCTCCTCTTCAGGGCTCTGTCAGGTACATTTGAGACAGGCTGAGCTTGCTGTACCGACACATCACGGCTTACTGACGTCAGCAACGCAGGATATGCTTCAAATCTAATGTTAGAACCACTGAATTAAAATTTGTTGTCTCTCAAAATCTCTCCAGCTGGAGCTAGTAGTAGTTTTGTGCTGCATGTGAGCAGTTGTTGGAGCCTGAAGGTCTTGAAGGACACATCAGAGGAATCTGTCGATCTCTCAGAAACAAGGCTGTATTTTAAAGAGCCTGTAAAAGAGGTCAGTTTTCAGTGCTGTAACAGCTGTCTGCGTCCTTGGCTTTGAGACTCAGAACAGGACTACTGCAGCTAGGCCCTAAATGGTCCAGTGAAATAAGGCGCTGGCCCTCACAATGACCAGAGGGTTGCTAGTTTGAATCCTGGTCATGCCGTTAGCCATCGATAGCCGGCGTCTCTCCAGGGTGGACAGATGGCACTTTCTTTCCACATCACTCCAGTGCGATGCTGGTTGTCACTGGCGTCTGCTGGCTTTCCTCCCGCCGCGTTGGTTGCCTGGTGACATTGCATTGGCAACAGCTCGGGAAATAAGGCGCTGGCTGCCGGCTGTGCACATGCAAGAGGAGGCACGTGTCTTCTTTACCTATCCAGTGGGTGAGCATTTAATGTGATGGGGGGGGTGATGTATGGGTTGGGTAAGTGGTGAACAAATTGGGCAGCAAATGGGTAAAAAACTACTGCTGCTGGCTGAAGGCTGAAGGAAGAGAAGCTTGACGACACACCAGCAAAGGGTTTCAGGGCCGCGGATAGCACAACACACTTTAGACATTGTTTGCTCCTGAGCTCCCCCTACAGTTGTGGAGTGTAATCCACCATTACAACTCTGCTGAGCGCCTCCACATGGACAGCTGTATACATGCATTTGCTGGCTTGTATAAGTGAAAGAAGCATGTAGTAGAGTAGTACTATTCCAGGATTGTATACAAATATGACAAATACATTTACACAGTGTTACGCAGCTCTGGTGAGAGTTCTCGCTCAGCTTCACCAAAGTTACATTAGTGCAGTGCAGTGGCAACATTCTGGCCAGGAGTAGCACTGACGAGACTCCACTCGTCTTATTACATGACAGACACCCTATCAAGATGATTGTGAAGGTGTTATTTACAGGGAAACTTGCTGCCTACTGTTGCTTTAAAGACTTAAGATTGACTCCTTCCTCTGGGTAAATGTCAAGTCACGTGTCACCTTCTGTGGATTTGCTGTGTGTCTGGTTTTAATATAGTACAGTGATAGAGCTGTAGAACGGCATCACTGTCTCTGCTGGAATCCAGTGTGTGATAGCATGTACCCTTAGGAGTTTCATTTGGCTGGCAAAAAAAACAAAAAATACAGCTTTACAAGAGAAGGAAAAGCATTCTTAACTTTCAAACGTAAATAGATTTTATTCCAAGTCATTTCTAGAATAAAATCTTTTATCATAATTAAAATAATAAAACAAAACATCTGTCTTGGAATTGATACTTTTGATTGTATTGTATTATCATCAGGCTATTAGTTCAGCTTTTTAATATTGTCATGCCCCTGTTTGTCATGTCTGCCTTTGTTTGGTTTCTCCCAAGCACATGGCTCTGTTCCTGTCTTGTCTGCCCTAGCCACGCCTGTCCATTAGTGTTCCACCAGTGTCTCCTTTGTAGCCACACCCCCTTGTTAGTCCCAGGTGTTCCTCATGAGTCTCTTGATCGTGTCTGTATAAGTACCCCTTTGTTTCAATCGTCCCTTGTCTGGTCTTGTGCGTGTTGTGCATGTATGTGAGACAAAGGTCCTGTTGCATTTACCGCCATGTCAGTTCACGGTGTGTAGATTCGGCCTGTTTATGGGATTATGGGTGTTTATTTAGTAAGCTTTGCTTGTTTGGTTTCTGTTTGTTCAGTTTTCTTGTCTGGCATTAAATTATCCTGCGAGTACATCCGTCTTGTGGCAAACCGTGACAAATATAGAGTTGGAAAAGCATTGTTATTATTATTATTATTATTATTATTATTATTCCTCATACTTTTTCTTCTTGTTATTCTCCAGTTTTCTGCAATTAATACAGATAATTAATAAAATGTACAGACTCCATTCATCTGGATTCATCAGATCTCACCATTAAGTGTTGTACTATGTATTTCTGGAGTTAATTGGACTTGTACTTTTTAATAATTTCCATTTAAAAACTGAAAATATTCCGGTCAGGCCATCGACGATATCAACAGGCCACTCAGGCTGTTCCAGTGAACTGACATGAACGCACTCCCCCTCTTTAGCAGGCCACATGTGGGCTTCAACAACAGTACTCCCTGCGTCATCTAATTGAAATCCCGTCCTGCTAAGCACATTTATCATTAACCCCTTAACACTCCAAGCCTTATCACACACTAAGGAGTATTACTCAGTAACTACAGGCACTTCTGTAAAACGTGGTGGGGCTATTCTGTGGTAATAGGAGTGTGTAATAACATTTTTTGGCCCACGGGCTGGCCATAGGCTGTTTGAGGGGCTAATAAATGTGCAGATTTAAGAAAAAATAAAAACCAGATTTATTAATACTATTGTATTAATTTTTCGGTTTAAAATCGCTTGTTTTGGGGGGAAGGTGATAAGCGTTTGTGTTCAATATTGGCTGTTTTATATGATCCTACCAGATGTTTTGAATTTTGAATTTTGGAGAATTTTGGAGGACTGCTGTTGAGTATAAATACGTGGGCCATTTATCTGACCGTTGATTGGATGGAAAAAAAGGACAGGGAACCCTGACAATGCCATAATGAGCTTTTTCCTCCACGCTTCACTGGAGCGTCAGAATACAGAACAAATGTCTCATACACGGCAATGTGGACACTTATCGTGAAAACACCAGCTATCTTCTGATTGGATTAAAGCATCGGGTGGGCCGGATTCATTTGCATAAGGTTCATTTGGGCTCAGCTTGTCGCAGCACCGCACCCCCCAGACTTTACCTATGAAAACGAATGGGACACACAGTGGTGTGTTGACGTGCCTGTGCAGTGGAAATGCACCACAAGTCTCACGGAGAGAGCACACACACACACATGGCCCCTTGTCATGGCCCTCTCACTTACTCCCAAAAGTTTTTGGACATGTCAGCTATACACACAGACCCTGACTTGCATTTGAACCATGACCAACATGGTACATATGTTTACATTTTGCTGCATTTTTGCTAGGAACAGCGGTGACTCCAGCATTTACCCTTCTTATACCTCAAGTAGTTTCATCAAGCCTGCTCTCAGCCTCAGAGAAACAACACGTCACACGCTGTCTTTCTAATAGGCCAAACGAGCAAGCCGAGAATGGGCCACCACACGGCGCTACCAGTGACATTAAGGACTGCTAGTAAAAAGCGGAACACCTTCCCACCCCCTGTCTCTCCAGGCACAAGGCCATCAGCATGCCTCATCTGCCGCGGCCGCCGAGCCATCAAAGAGCTACATGTTTATTCAGGCCTTCCTGTTTAACCGTGGCAGCGTATAATGAACCTTCCCCAAAACAAACTTCAGAGAGCGGCCCAGGGGCACGGCACAAAGCGGACCCCATTTGCGATTTTACTCCCATCGTCCCCCCATTCCTCATATGTGCCGACGCGCTGGATGCGCCGTTTGGTCAGAGACCGATGGACATGGGGGCTTTAGCAGGCCACCCCCAGGCCAGGCTTGGGGCCAACCAGGCCGGCGTTTGATAAGGCCACATCAGTCTGTGGTGTGCTAATGCATGACTCAGCTCCACGCAGGGACCCACAAGGCCAGATTCCGCCTTGCTTTGCCCCAATTAACAGCGCTCCAACTGGCAGAGAGGTCTCAGGCTTTTCAAGATGTGTCCCATTTATTGGTGTGATTTTGAAACAGAGCAAAATATAGATGCGGCCTGACTGCTGCCGCGCAGATTCGTGGGCTGAGTCATGGTCTGGGCTTGGAAACAAGTGGTGAAAGAGAGAGGGAGAAATAGGAACATCACTTGGCGAGTTGAGCGCATCAAAAACGAACACTTACTTTAGGGTGGCAGTACAAAGCATGTCCATAACAGCATGTACAATTACATCAGATAGATGGTTGACGTGTTAACAGTGGTGTTACAGTGCTTCAGACATGCTTGTTAGGCACAACGGTGTCTGAACAGCAGCAATATGCAGTATGATCATTCAAATAATACCATGCCAGCACCTCAGATCTCAAAAAACGGCAACTTACAGGAGAAGGAATGGAAAAAAGCCCTTCTTAACTTTTAATGGAAGTCAATGGAAAGGATTTTAGAGCATTTCTATTGGTCCATTTAGCATAGAATTTAAAGACCAGCTGCCAGATTCACATTATATCAAAAATTTAAAATCAATGGATTTTTGAAAGTGGCTGTGATGATATATTAATAACACAGTTATTACTCATAGTGATTGAGATAGTGTAGTGGATAACAGCACCGCCCTTCCTGTGGTAGGCCAGGATTAGATTCCCTGCCCTGGGCAAGCACACAACACTACACCACACTACAGGAGTCTTTGGGGCAAGACTCCTAACATTACGTGCTCTGACACTATGTCCAAATGTTTGTGGACACTCCTTCTAATGAATGTATTCAGCTACTTTAAGTTGCACCCACTGCACACACACACAGCTGGTCTGGTTCCTGTAGAGAAATCTTGCCAGTAGAATAGGACTCTCTGGAGCAGATAGCAGGCGTGGGTTAGAGGGGTATGAAGCCCCCCAGCATTGAGCTGTGGAGCAGTGGAAGAACTGTGTTCTCTGGAATGATGGTTGGTGCGCCCTCCAATACCCACCTAATTTTTGGATGAGTTGAGGAGTTAAGGATGAGGTGCGGTGGTGATCATCATTCTCACAAATGCTCTTGTCACTGAATGCAATCAAATTCTCACAGCAGTGCTTCAAAATCTAGTAGAAAGCCTTCTTCCCGGGACAGTAGAAACAGTTACTCCAACAAAAGCAGGATAAACTCTTTTTAACACACTTGATTTTGGAATAAACAGTGAATGAGCAGGTGTCCCAATACTTTTGTCCACGTAGCGCTGATTACTACAGTTTCTCATTTGGTTTAAAAGGTTTTGGTCTGGATTGTGTACAGCACTTGTCCAACCTCACTGTACATGTACTTATAGTGTCTTTCCTAAACCCAAGGATGCTTTATAAGATGATTACATAAACAAGACTTGGCATTCAGTGACAAGAGCGTTAGTAAGGTCAGGATGTTGGATGATGATCACCACTGCATACACCTCATACTTAACTCCCCAACTCATCCAAGAATTAGATAGGCATTGGATGAAGCACCAACCAACCATCATTCCAGAGATCACAGTTCTTCCACTGCTCTACAGCTCAATGCTGGGGGGCTTTATACCCCTCTAGCCCACACCTGGCATTAGGCAGCATGGTGCTAATAGGTTTGTGCTTATCTGCTCCAGAGAGTCCTAATCTACTGGCAAGTAGCGTGCCATCACATCAGTTTAAACATGGCTCAGCCAATCAGATTTTAAAACGGTAGCTAAAAGCTTTTAAATGTACAGTAGAGATAACTGATGAGGACAGAATAGTAAAAATGAAGTGAGAACAGTTTCAGATTAAAAATATGGAGAGAATAACCCCTCTCAGAGAATATCTGGATGGCTCTGGAGGGTTTGCTCTACAGGGGACGAGAACCCTGAGCTGGAGAAGCCTATCAACCAGCAGCCGAACATGCTGGGATGACAGGATGCAGGAGGAATGACTGATATCAGATGAAGAGATTGCTGGATAGAACGCGAGAGAGAGAGAGACAGTGGTAGAGAGAATGAGAGAGAGAGTGACAGAGAGAGAGACAGAGAGAGAGAGAGAAAGAGAGAGAGAGAGTGAGAGAGACAGTGGTAGAGAGAATGAGAGAGAGTGACAGCGAGAGAGAGAGAGAGAGAGAGAGTGTGAGAGACAGTGGTAGAGGGAATGAGAGAGAGAGTGACAGAGAGAGAGAGAGAGAGAGAGAGAGAGTGTGTGAGAGAGACAGTGGTAGAGAGAATGAGAGAGAGAGTGACAAAGAGAGAGAGAGAGAGAGAGAGTGTGTGAGAGAGACAGTGGTAGAGAGAATGAGAGAGAGAGTGACAGAGAGAGAGAGAGAGAGTGTGTGAGAGAGACAGTGGTAGAGAGAATGAGAGAGACAGTGACAGAGAGAGAGAGAGAGAGAGAGAGAGAGTGTGAGAGAGACAGTGGTAGAGAGAATGAGAGAGACAGTGACAGCGAGAGAGAGAGAGAGAGAGAGAGAGAGTGTGAGAGAGACAGTGGTAGAGAGAATGAGAGAGACAGTGACAGCGAGAGAGAGAGATAGAGAGAGAGAGAGTGTGAGAGAGACAGTGGTAGAGAGAATGAGAGAGACAGTGACCGCGAGAGAGAGAGATAGAGAGAGAGAGAGTGTGAGAGAGACAGTGGTAGAGAGAATGAGAGAGAGAGAGTGACAGAGAGAGAGAGAGAGAGAGAGAGAGAGAGAGAGAGAGAGTGTGTGAGAGAGACAGTGGTAGAGAGAATGAGAGAGAGAGTGACAGAGAGAGAGAGTGAGAGAGACAGTAGTAGAGAGAATGAGAGAGAGAGTGTGTGAGAGAGAGAGTGTGTGAGAGAGAGAGTGAGAGAGACAGTGGTAGAGAGAATGAGAGAGACAGTGACAGAGAGAGAGAGTGTGTGTGAGACAGTAGTAGAGAGAATAAGAGAGTGACAGCGAGAGAGAGAGAGAGAGAGAGTGTGAGAGAGACAGTGGTAGAGAGAATGAGAGAGTGACAGCGAGAGAGAGAGAGAGAGAGAGAGAGAGAGAGAGAGAGAGTGTGTGAGAGAAACAGTGGTAGAGAGAATGAGAGAGAGAGTGACACAGAGAGAGAGAGTGTGAGAGAGACAGTGGTAGAGAGAATGAGAGAGAGAGTGACAGAGAGAGAGTGTGAGAGAGACAGTGGTAGAGAGAATGAGAGAGAGAGTGACAGAGAGAGAGAGAGAGAGAGAGAGAGAGAGAGAGTGTGTGTGAGAGAGACAGTGGTAGAGAGAATGAGAGAGAGAGTGACAGAGAGAGAGAGAGTTTGAGAGAGACAGTGGTAGAGAGAATGAGAGAGAGAGTGACAGCGAGAGAGTGTGAGAGAGACAGTGGTAGAGAGAATGAGAGAGAGAGTGACAGAGAGAGAGAGAGAGAGAGAGAGAGAGAGAGTGTGTGAGAGAGACAGTGGTAGAGAGAATGAGAGAGAAAGTGACAGAGAGAGAGAGAGAGAGAGAGATAGATCCTGGCTGAAGGATCACCAATGCTCTGGCAATCGTGCAATTAGAGCCTGCCCCCTAGTTCCACAAAAAGGATGAATCAGTGCTGAAATTTGGGCAGTAAATCATTTCGAGAAGCTCCTGGGCCGGCCCATTTGTCATCGCACCGTGTTCTGGTGAATGATTTCCCGTTAACATTTCCAGCAAACCAGCTAATGCCGTGAAAGGCTACGTGCTACGTGCTAGGTGAGGGCCTGACAAGTCAAAGGGACTCCCTTGTTATCGTCAGGCGTCTTCAGAAGAGAGCTTACAGCATGGGTAGATGAAGCTAATGATGAAATGCCAACCCTTTGTCTCCTCTGATGTGGAGGCAGCTGCTGCAAATCACCTTCACTTCCCTTGTGCTGCTGCTGTTCTGATGACAACCGCTGCTGATGCTTTTTGATATTGAAATCAAAATGAAATAAAACAATCTCGGCTTCATGAGCGCTCCCCAGTCGCCCGTCATTATGCCGGGAGGTGCAGGCATGCTCTGTATTCCAGTGCAGCCCTGCAAACCTGGGCCTGTGCTGTGTAGTTGGGATGCAGGCATTGGTTTTTGGCTTCATTTATTTATTTATTTATTTATTTATTTAGCTGTGCATTGGGAAATCTTACAGTTAGAAAAGCAACAGAGAGATAAAATAACAGCTTGATCTTTGGCCCGGTGGCTTGTGCAGTGATACATCCTCATTTCCCATGGGCAGGGAGCTTGTGTCCATACATTAGGCTATAATGATAAGGCTTGGGAATGACAGTCGTAGCAGGTGCTGGGCAATACATCAAGCTGTGACTATGGAAATGCACAGTGCGTGTTCTACAAATACCATTAATCAGGGATGCCACGAGTCATATTAGCTATACTTACCCAACAGTAACAATGAATAAGCAGGGAAAGAGAGATTAAGAGAGAGCAAGAGAGAGAGAGATGTGTAATCTACATTAGCTCACCAGGAACCATGTTGCTGTAATTCCAGACTGTATCCATCTGTTTCTTTGTATGCTTTGTTATCAGCCTCCTTTCACCCTGTTCTTCAAAGCTCAGGACCCCACAGGACCGACCACCGTAGAGCAGACTGTAATATTTGGGTGGTGGGACATTCTCAGCATGAGATGACCAACCTAAACTGTGCAGCAAGACTTTACGTCTACAAGGTGGACAAACTAGGTAGGAATGTCTAATAAAGTGGTCAGTGAGTGGACAGATACAGTGTTTAAACACTCCAGCAGCACTGCTGCGTCTGATATACTCATACCACCAGCCCAATACACACTACTAACACACTCACCACCACCACCATGTCAGTCAGTGTCCCTGCAGTGCTGAGAATGCTGACCCACCACCCCAATACTACCTACCTGCTCTGTGGTGGTCAGTCCTGAGCATTGAAGAACAGGGTGAAACACGATGGGCTGTAGTTATACTAATTAGAAATACACAGTGCCCCTGTAAAGGCCCAGTGGAGCTGATGTAATAGACCTTTATATATAATAAGGGATGAGGTTAGGATTGTATGATGTTTTTGGTTTGTTTCTGTAATAATTTCTCCACCTTAGTAGTATTATTTTTTAATGTCATGGTGGTCTTATAGGTGTAGTATTTGCTCAAACCTGTCATGGCATGTTAGGCCAGACACAGAGGGTTAAACACTCGCAGAGATGGAATCAAAGCAAGCAGATTTATTAACACAAGGGGATAAACAAAAGGGGGCAATTGAGGCAAAAAGCAGCAAGACATGAACAACAGTGATCAACAGAAACCAGAACGTGGCAAACAAGAGGATGAACCAAAAACCAACCTGGGACTGGGGGTTGAGCTGGGGGACCGGCTACTGAATCCAAAATGGCTAGGCCGACCAAACCTGGAACCGCAGTGCGCTGCCGTGAGCATGGGTCACCTAGCTGAGACGTGGGTAGCCAGTAAATCCTGGCTGTGAGCGAGCGATTGAGCCTCGCTGATGACTTGATTGGCAGGGTGATCTGCTCCTGAACGTGAACCCTGAGCAGAAGCTGCCCTCAACACACTTCTACAGTACGGGGAACCTCTGGTGAAACCTCAAGGTCACAAACGATACAATTCTCGGCACCGAATGGCAGTGTTGAGGCTACTTACATACCCCCAGTCTCAGGTGAAACACATGAACCAAATGAACATGAATCATGAGCTGATACCAAACACATGAATGTAAACAAAGCGGAAGTCCTTATTTGGGCCTGTGATCGCCCCGGGGGAGGGCGCGATACCGAGGGGCTGACAAAACCCAGTAAGAGCTCAAACTATTAGTTAGTGTTCTTCCTCTTATTATTAGTGTTAAATCATAATAATAAGAGGAAAAATTATATATATATATATATATATATATATATATATATATATATATATATATATATATATATAATGCTATGCAGCTCCTAAGGGTTGTGGAGGGGAAGTAAACCAGCCAATACAAGCAAGCAAGGCTTGTGAAAGCATTTTTCACCTCAACCAGTCACATACTTAATATTTATACTTCAGGTACTCAACAGATGCATTCTATGGCATCTTTACATTTCCATTCTGGAGATGATGGTGCTCCACTTAGGCTCTTGGAATGGTAGTCATTACTGCAGCACATATGGCACACATGCTTTGCAAAAGTGATGAACTATGTATCTTTACTAATGCTGGTACTGATAGCCCCCACAACAGTGCAATGAGTGGGGCGCAGTCTTGGCACATATATGTAGAATGCAAATCACAGTGCTTCACCATGTGCTGCTCTCTGTAGGGTGTCAGCCGAGCAGTGGGATGCCAACTGTCATCATCCCAGCCTTGCAAAATCAGTAGGGGTCAGTAATGTGGCAGCTGATGTGCTTTTTTTATTATTCATTTTTGTCTTTGCTTTTGTTTAATCTTGAGTCTGGAACTGTGGCGCTTGTGAGTTTTCTGCAATACATTCAGATCACAGCACATTATTATTTATATACTGTACATGCCAGCAAAGACGGTGTTAATACAGTCACTGAGCAGAAAAATAAAGTTTCATCAAATCCCAACCATGTGGAAATTTTCCATTTATCAACCCAAACTTAAGCAAAAGTATTTGGACACCTGCTCATTCATTTTTTCTTTCAAAACCAAGGGTTGGAGTAATTGTCTCTACTGTCCAGGGAGTAAGACATTCTACTAGGTTTTGGTGATGTGAGCACTGATGTGAGGATTTTTTGCAGTTAGAAAGGTCAGGATGTTGGATGATCAGCACCCTACCTCATCCTCCAACTCTCCAAAAAATTGGATGGAGCACCAACCATCATTCCAGAGAACACAGTTCTTCCACTGCTCCACAGCTCAATACTGGGGGGCTTTATACCCTTCCTGCCCACACCTGGCATTAGGCAGAATGGTACCAGTAGGTCCACATTTATGAGTCCTATTCTGTTGGCAATACTACTTTGCTACAAATTATAAAAATTGAGGCAGTGGTGGCTTAGCGGTTAAAGCTTCAGACTATTGATGACAGGGTTGTGGGTTCGATTCCTGGGCTCGGCAAGCTGCCACTGTTTTGGCCCTTGAGCAGGGCCCTTCAACCTCTTTGCTCCCCGGTCTGGGTGTGTGTGCTCACTGCCCCTAGTTCACTAGTATGTGTGTGTGTGTGTTCGCTACCACAGATGGGTCAAATGCGAAGGACACATTTTGCTGTACAGTGATAAATACATACACCTTTACCTTAAAAAAAAAAAAAGATTATAAGCGCCCCCTCATGGACATTTCTAAACATGCATTTCTGGACTAGCTGGAAAAATACTGAATCGTTACTGAAAGTGATTTTACATTAATAGAAGTATTATGGGTTATGCAGGGATACACGGTTCTGGAGAGCCGTCTCGAGCTGCTCCACCAAAGTTCCACAGTGCAGTCGCAGCATTACGGCCTGGAGTGGGAATGACAGAGATGCCACTCTCCCTGTTACAGACTATCATGGACTTTAAGGCCTGTTGGCTACCAGGTTGTTAAGAAGGTTAAGACAGGATGCAGGCGGAGAGGACAGCGAAGAAAAAAAGGACAGACAGAAAGATGGAAGTAGAAGGAAGTGGGCAGAGACAGAAGCATCTGTCCCAGTCTCTTCGGCCTGTTGAGTGAGATAAGCATATATGCAGTTTCCATCACAGAAATATCCTGGTCTATTCTCAGAGCATCATTTATAACATGAGCCTCTATGTAAGTGGTGCATGTTGGCATACACCTGTTCCATTAACTGTTCACGAAAAACCTGAGGCTGTATGTCAAATCTCCATGAAATTGCATGCATAGCCTGATCCGAATTGACTTGGATTTCAACCGTTGCTGTATAGTGAAACAGGTTTAATGACTAGCTCTGGGAATACTGGTATATACTGGAGTTTGCTGAGCAGAAAATGAGAAAGAGGGAGATATTAAAGGAAATATTTTGGTAGTGATGTTCACTGCATCTCTAAGTATAGATTCTGTGCCTTTCTGGTGTCGGCCATGCATTATTAATCTAGAGAGGAAAGTCAGAAAGCCAGCTGCACAGTGTGTTTACATGCAGAAGGACTAATGCTGCTTCTCGTTACTAAAAAAAACATGTATGTCCTCGGCCTGGAGGGGCATCTGTTAGTAAGCTAATGACTGGAGGTTGATTTGATGTTAAATTTGCACTGAAGAACATGTCAATTCCTCACTTTTGGAACAACATAAAGTACATGGCAGTTTTATCCCAACCAACATGCTCACGTGGGGCTCGCGTGGGTGGAACGTGGGCTAGGTAGGTTCCAAGTGGGCTCTGAGTGTCTTTGTGCATATGTTGGACTACTGGGACTTAGTCAGGCTTCTCAAATGGGCTCCATCATTACAGCCCACCTTAATCTCACCATATGCAGTGTACAACCCAGACGGGGACGAAGTTTAACCCCTTGTGGTCCAATCACTGACCTTGGTGGGTGTCCATATGTGGGGTCAACGTGGAACCTGAGGATTTAACATTGCGGTTCCCAGTTGGGCTACTCATACAGGCCCTACATGAACATGTTAATTGGGATATTAGCTACTGAATAATAAACCTTAATAACTGAATTGCAGGGCTGCACAAGGAATTTGCTCACAATATACTGTACATTTTTGTTCAGATGATATAGTGGTACAATCTCATGCTAAAGTTTTTTTAATGCTTTAACCTTCATTTTAATTGAGATGTAGTAAACACAGCGTGGACACCCTAAGTGTTGCAAAGGCCTGTATTTGTTTGACAAGGTCTCACCAATAGTTATCAGGTCAGCTGAATGAAATGTCCAAGCTTTATACATTTACTGACTCTTCAATTAACATTGCATTAACATTCATTCATTAAACATGGGCTCCTGCCCAAGATCTTAGAACAAAAGTAATCGATTCCCCTAAAGGCAAGGAAAAGTCTATAAGATCATTGCCAGTATTGTTTTGCCAGTTGAGAACTGTTTTAAATGTACAGTCCATTCAGAAGTCCGTTGGTGTCCGGTTATTTATTTATGGCAGCACTTTCTGAGGCTGTGACATTTGGGTAGAGTAGATGGCATGATTAGGAAGGTTTCTAATTAAAACTTTTCTATTGATCAAGTAAAGCAGACTGGGGTTTGGTGTGATTACCCCTGTCTCCTCAGTAGTTACACTAATGGCTGTGAGTGTCTGGACCAGTCAGTCTTCCATAGGGCTGCAACAAACAACAGCCTTTATTCTCTCGATGATTGAAATGAATGATCAATTATTTGGATTATGAATTGATCAGTTACCAAATAATGCTTAGGTTGTTTTGAGGTTGTTTTTATATTTGCTAACCACCAACTAAGACAATAAGGATAAGTACCTTGTGGAAAGAAATTCACTGTTTTAATAAACGTTCTAATAAAACTTCAATATCTTTTTTCTGCCTAAATTTAAAACAGAGAATGTGAAAAATAGGAGCAATCAAATCTAACACAACTAAACCAGTTTTCCCATAATTCTTTTGATCAGACAGTAATTTTAGCCTTTTTCAGTCTGAAAGTATTTTGTGTTGCTGCCACATTTGTATTACTGACTTTTATTTTGACATGGCCTTGCTGGAGCTACAATATTGTCGACCCTCTAAAATAAGCAAGCTATTTGTTTTTGTTTGTTTGTTTGTTTGTTTGTTTGTTTTAGGGCGGGACTTTATCCCTAACCAGCAAGCTGATTGTCTCTTTGTGTTGAAGGACGGGACTTTAACAGACACCAAGTTGAGCGTTACGAGGAACTCCTCATTTATAACGTCTCTGGGTTGACTTATTAGATTTCTAGATTTCTTTGACTTATTAGATGTCGCTGCAGAAGTGTGGCCGAGTTGCCTAATGGCTCCTTACTGGTTTTATCTACACGCTCTTTTCGTGTTACAGACAGCTGTTCAGTGTCTATAGCTCTGCATCCAAATAGAGGGAAATATTGACAGCATCAGTAAAACTGGATTCCACAGTGTTATGGTTAAACTTTGGTGATTAATCCGTGGTTCATGTGCGTCCCAAATCGTACCTAGTTGGTGCAAGAAACACACGTCATGACGCCACCACCTAATTAACTATTAAATTAGTTGGCAACTACTTTGGTAATTGATTTTAGTCAACTAAGTCTAGTCTAGATTAGTCACTACACTGGGCCCTATTTTACACCCTGCGCAAGGTGAATCGCTATACTTACTGCTATCTTACACCCTACCAACAGTCTATTTTCACGTCTTCTGTCTGCGTTGTTTAGCAGTGGTGCTTATATCTATGCTAATGGGTGTGGTGGTCTCTAAATGAGGTGTGTTCACGTAAATTTCTAGTGTAGTACTGTTGCAAAACAGAGGTGTGCTACTGACTGAAAACACACCCATTGTGCTTCGAGCTGTGTAAGACGTACTTTTCCCGTCGTTATGATAGAAAAGACACACTGACATGCCCTAAATCAAGCTGCACGGTGCACTGTTGACGGCTCATTTAAGATCGCTAAAATAGGGCCATTGGGCTTTAATATACAAACTGGGTACTCCTGCTTCTTCCCACTGCTTAAAAACACATGATATGTGAATTGGCCATGCTACGCTACAGCTACGTATGAGTTCATGAGTGAATGGGTGTATGGTACCCTGTGATAGACTGACGCCCTGTCCAGGGGGTATTTATGCCTCATGTCTAGGCATGTTTCCTGGCTCTGGGCGTGCCGTGACCCTGAAATGAAAAAGGCAGATGTAAAGATGAATGATTAAATGACCTAAAGCTGTTCCAAATATGGATCTTTTCACAACCTGTGTGTGTTCGTGGTTCCCGCTGCTGTGTTGAAGCGAGAGCTCATTACACTCCTTCCAACGGCACCCCTGATTCCTGGTGTGTGTGTTTAGGAAATGAAAAACTCTGTATTCAATCCGCCCAATTACAAAGAGCAATTAGAAACGGAGCGTCTCCGCAATTCATCCTCGCTGTGATTAACGCTCTGATGTCTGCACCTCCCTGTCTGAGCCTTTCTCCTTGTTTGATTACAAATCAGGTTGGAGGTGAAGTTTTTAGGACAGTGAGTCCTCACTGAACCTTCAATTGAGCGGATTGACGTGCACTGATGAGCTTTCGGACATGCCCTGTAGAACCCAAGATGGTGAGAGCAGTGCCTTTGGCTGCTGGGACTTTTTCATTAAAGGGAACAGATTGGCATGATAAAAGGCAGCGCCACGCAACGCTGCATGCAAACGGCTGCAGGTCCGCGGTGGATGTGGTGCAGCCTCCCAAAATGCTGCTGTTGTTCTGCTTTGTCCGTTCCCATTAACCTCTCGCCGACTGAGAGGAGGTAGGGGCAGCACAACTCTAGCAAACAGACATATGATAAACAAGTGAAAAAACATCAACCCATATTCATGAAATGTGTCAGGATTGGGAATGTTGATCTCAGATGAGCTCTGCAGCCCTGACTGGGTATTACTATATGTTGCCTGAGCACCAGAGTTCTGCTCTTACATTAAGAACAGTGATCTGAAATCTGATCTCATTAGTCTGAGTTCAATTTCAATGAGAAAACCATGAACTGAAACTAGAGCAACATGAAGTGAAGGGGACAGTCACACCCAGTATGCAAATAGATAGTGGCAAGAGCCAATAGGACACCATAAAGTCACTGTACTTAACCAAAAGAACTTTGGTTCTCACCCAAAAAGTTGATCTTGCAGAAATTAACTGAGCGTATCTCAACTATAACATTCTTGGTCAAATTTTCTAGTTTTAGTAAGGACCCTGGCTGCAGCATTTTGAACTAGTTGAAGTTTATTGAGATCCCATTTTATCTTTTAACTCAAAATAACCACCTCTCCATTAAATGCAACACACAGCAAAACCAAAACTTTCATTGTTGTGCATATTCCACTCACAAACTGCGCACCCATGCCACAGAGAAGGTAGCCCTGGGGACATAACAACACATTGACAGTGAGTATTAGTGTCTGTAGGACACGCCTTTTAGGCAAATAGGTGGTGCCAGGAGTCAATGGGAAAGATGTAAGCTTTACTCAGAGGTTGTACAGCACAAACAAACCCTTCAGGTCAGTGTATATTATTAAAGCAGCACAACACAGACTCAGTTACATGGAACATCTTCAGATATGATTCAATCCAGCAACTTTTAAACTCGAATGAGCCAATCAGTATCCAGCTGCCAATGGCAACAAACTTAATTATTTTAAGTTGATTCAACTCAAAAAAAAAAAGTCTGGCTTAATGTGTACAATGATTGTAAATGTTAATCTAACTCAGAATAGTTAAGTAAGGTGTAGGAATGACAGTTTTATGAACAACACACTTACTTTATCTGAGTTCCAAGAACTTGTGGGTTTACAGTGCATATATGTGTATCTCAACTATTAATTGGTGAACTTGTTTGGCTTAATCAGCTTAAACATGAGCTTAAAGGAACCGAATTATGGACAGTGGTTTTGGAATTGCACAAATCTGCACAAAACTAAACTTGGACAACCCAAATCAATGCAGTAACACCCCCCTGAACCAATTAAATTACATAGCTAAATATGTAGACAAGACCCAAATACTTTTACTTGTTTTCACCCAACTAATCTTAAACACATTTCTTAAAAGTCTAAAGCTTTTAAACACTGATCTATTAACAACCGACCTCTGCATTTCTTTTTTATTAAACCCAAGCAAATACAACACAACGTGGGAGTGACTGTATAGGGGAATGTGGCTGTGGGGGAATGACTACACTCCAATGGTAAGTGAGGTGGGTGAGCTTTGCCCAGTATGCAAATAGATTTCCTTCACATTTATGGCATTTAGCAGACACTCTTATCCAGAGCGACTTACAAAAGAGATTTGCTGTTTACTCAAGAAAAACATCAGCTAGTTTGAACAGATTAGAACAAAAAGATCTCTCTAAGCTCAGATATGACTAAACACAAGTCAATATGGAGACTATAATACTCTATACTTCACCCAGGTACTCTCAGAAAAGGAAGGTTTTCAGTCTGGGTTTAAAGACAGCAAGCAACTCTGCCATTCAGACACCCAAGGGAAGTTTGTTCCACCACTTCGAAGCAGGACAGAAAAAAGTCTGGTCACTTGTCTTCCCTAGATATTAAGGGATGGCGGGTCGAGCCGAGCCATACTTGAAGCTGGAAGGGCTCTTGGTGCAGATCGGCTTTTGTACATTGCCATCAAGTACAGAGGGGCTGGTCCATTCTTGGCTTTGTAGGCCAGAGTCAGGGTTTTGAATCTGATGACCTGGACAGCAGCTACAGGAAGCCAGTGAAGAGAGAACGCAGCAGATGAGGAGCTGAACATCGCTAAACTTAGAAACCTTGAAGACGACTCGTGCCGCTGCATTCTTGATAAGTTGCAGGGGCCTGATGGTGCGCAACAAGAGACCAGCCAGAAAGGAGCTGCAGTAATCAAGTCTTGAAGTGACTATAGATGGTGTTTTACTAATCAAATTTGCACTACACACATTCCAAACCGTCAGTGACCAATGAAATTAGTTGTGGGCGTGGTAATGCCAGGACATACCTTGTGAGATACCCAAGTTTGAACAGAAACAAATTATATTGTGTTTACAGTGAACGCTTGTTTTGAAGATCAACGGACAAACCATATGTACTTATTTATTAGCTGTACAATGAAAAATTGTAAAATGAAAGCCCAGATAAGATCACTTAACTTTGACAACTTAAGGTTTGTTGAACAAATCAAGTTTAAGTAGAATGTACTTAAAGTACTAAATTGTATCTTTTACAGCTCCTTAAACTTTAAGAAAACATTTGAGTTAACTCAACCATAACTCAGTCTTCTTAAATCTAAATTAACCACCTGCCAAACTTTGATAGAGCAGTTATGTAGTAACATAAGAGTGAACACTACAGCACACATCCATCACAAAGCCTCACTTACCAACACAACCAAAGACCACATGTTCTGTACTCACTCCATCCACAAAAAATAGGAATAAACACAAAGGAGAAGATGACCATGTGGAAATTACTACACACTGATGGTGAGTGAAGTGGAAGTGCAAATGCAAATAGATGGGTGTTTTACTAATCAAGGTTGCACTACCTGCACTCTCAAGTCCCAAACCGTCAGTGGCCAATGAAATTCATTGTGGGCGTGGTGATGTCAGAACATACCTTATGTTTGGAGGTTTAAATGCAAATGAATTACATTGTGTCTACAAGAAATGATGAAGTAATCTAAACAGCTCGTTTATTCAGATCAATAAGACACTATGTATTCAGGTTTAGATTAAAAAAGTACTTGATATTTATCAAAACCAGCATATTTTATATATGCAAATCCAACAGCCACTTAATACCTTTTCACTGGTTGTACCATTTTCTGTACTGAATTTACAAGTCAAAACAAACCACCTGTCAAACTCTGACAATACAGTTACGGGAGCAGCATAAGAGCCCTATATCATTTATTTTATTGCCATGTTGGAAACACAGAGAGCAGCATTAATACCATAATTTTGGTCTAAAGACTCCTGGTGGAAAATCCAATACTTTGTATATATATATATATATATATGTATATATATATATATATATATATATATATATATATACACACACAAAGTATTGGATTTTCCAGGTGGTTTGTTTTGACTTGTAAATTCAGTACAGAAAATGGTACACCCAGTGAAAAGGTATTAAGTGGCTGTTGGATTTGCATATATAAAATATGCTGGTTTTGATAAATATCAAGTACTTTTTAAATCTAAACCTGAATATATATAAACTGATGGTGAGTAAGGGGTGGATAACACATTCAGTATGCAAATAGGTTGTGTCAGTTTTACTCATCAAGGTTGCACTGCCCAAACATAGGGCACTCTCTAAAGGTCACCATATTTCACTGAAACAACTCAGTTCACTCAGTCAGTTTAACTCAACTGAATAAATCTGCCTTAACATACCCAAAAACGTTTATCTGACAGACATGAGCTGAATGTATCTCAACTATTAATTTTTGAGTTAGTTTGGCTTAATCAGCTTTAATGACCCCAACTTTCCACAGTATTTAAATCACACGGCAAAACCAGATAAGTTATCTGGACTCATCTGAATGGTTTGAGAATGGTTTAATAACCACTGATGATTTGAGCTTGAATAACTGAGTATAAAGAAAGCACTTGCATTAGATGTAGTCAAGCAAAGTGAGCTGAGGTTACTCTATTTAAGCTGACAACACTTAAAAAGAGACATGTTCAGCTGGATTGCAAGGGAGAAGGTTAAGTGTGCTTACACAAGACTCCACATTAAAGCATGCATGGACACTGTCAGCTCCATATCAACTACCATACAATCAGTACCAACAACACAGAAATTGACACCACAGATTCCAGCTGACTGCATAGGAAAAGGTAGCCTGGGGGAATGAATACACAATGGTGGTGAGTGAGTGAGGTGGGGAAGACAGGCCCACTATGTAGATAGATGGTGGCAGGAGCCAGTGGGAATGGTGTGAGTTGTACTCATCAAGGCTGTACTGCAATATCCTGTACAATCTAATGGTCACCATATTTTAGTGGGACAATTCAGTTCACTGAGTCAGTTTAAATTCACTATAACTCACAAATTAAATGTGTTTCAACTATTCAAGTAGAGTTAGCTTGCCTCAATCACCTTATGTTGTCCCAACTTTCTGTAGTATTTAGTTCATTAAGATATGCAGTTTCACAGTAGGTTGTAAGAAAAGGTTACACTAAAGAAAATGAGCTTAAATTAATGTAATTTAATCAAGGTTAGTGCTTCCACAGACCTTAATAGAAATTTTCCAACATGAAAATGTCTTTTTGGAGCTACACAGATATTTTCTGTGACACAATTACAACTAAATTTAGACATCCTAATTTAATAAATACGATTACAGACTGTTAACTGAACTACCTTTTTTGTTTTTTTGGAAAGTTGTGAGATTTACTTAAGTTTGCTTTGCCCAAACACAATACACATGAATGTATCACCAAGCCCAGGAATGCACTCTCAAGCCCCAAGCAATTAGGGTCCAATGAAATTAGATGCAGGCATGGCCATGCCAGAACACACTTGTGTGTGGAGGATTGAACAATTGAAAGATGCAGTATCATGAACAGCTCATACACTCAGGTTAATAAAACACTACATGTTCATGTTTAGATAACAAAAGTAATGGAGATTTATCAAAGTAACAGGATACCTTCACGTAAAATCATTCCCATAGGATTATATTGAGTGTACTTTTTCTAATATACATAATCTATATACTTCTATTAATCTGCATCAAGTGCTATTATCTAAGACAATGTAGCCCATGGGACTGACTACACAGTGACGGTTTATAAAAGGGGAAAGACACGCCCAATATGCAAATAGTTGATACGAAGAGCCAATAAGAAAAGTTGGGTTTTACTCAACAAAATACTAAACCAGCACAGCTGACTCAGTTACTGGACTTGTTGAGAAACATCAATCTGAGAGAAATATTTAAATATATAGATTGCATGGGCCAATTACTATCTATTTACCAATAACAACAAACTAAATTGTTCTAAATTGATTCAACTCAAAGATCTGTACAATGACCACAAATATTCACCTTACTGAATATAGTTGAGTAATACGTAGGTTATATACATTTACATTTACATTTAAGGCATTTAGCAGATACTTATCAAAAGTGCTTCACTATTTACCCAAGAAAAACCTCAGCTAGTTTGAATAGACTAATAATTCAAAGATCCTCTAAGTTTAGACTCTACTAAACACAAGCCAGTAAGGAGACCACTCTACTATTTGCCCAAGTACTCTCAGAAGAGGAGGAGGATCTTCAGTCTGGGTTTGAAGACAGCGAGCGTTGGACTCTGCTGTTCGGACACCCAGGGGAAGTTCGTTCCACCACTTCGGTGCAGGACAGAAAAAAGTCTGGACGCTCGTCTTCCGTGGATCTTAAAGGATGGCGGGTCGAGCCGAGCCGTACTTGAAGCTGGAAGGGCTCTTGGTGCAGATCGGCTTTTGACCATCGCCATCAAGTACGGAGGGGCTGGTCCGTTCTGGGCTTTGTAGGCCAGTGTCAGGGTTTGAATCTGATGACCTGGGCAGCAGCTACAGGAAGCCTGTGAAGAGAGAACACAGCAGTGGAGAGACATGGCTGAATTTAGGAACGTTGAAGACGACCCGTGCCGCTGCATTCTGGAGGAGTTGCAGGGGCCTGATGGTGCGCAGAGGAAGGCCAGCCAGAAGAGAGCTGCAGTAGTCAAGTCTGGAAGTGACGAGAGACTGAACGAGCACCTGGGCGACTCTCTAGAGAGGAAGGGTTGAATTCTCCGGGTGTTGTACAGGGGAAATCTGCATGACCGAGTTACGTTTGCGACATGACTTGAGAACGATAGCTGATCATCCATGACTACACCAAGGCTTCGAGCTTCTGTAGATGGAGTGACTCCAGCTCTGTTTTGCTGGGGTTAAGTTTGAGATGGTGAGCCGCCATCCAAGTGAGACACGCTGAGATGCGGGTAGAAACCTGTGTGTCAGACGGTGGGAAAGAGAGCATGAGTTGAATGTCGTCGTGTAACAGTGGTGAGAGAATCCATGAGAGCATACCACTTTACTTGGTACTTTAGCTAGTGTAGAGTGAGAAAAGAAGAGGACCAAGCACCGAGCCTTGTGGAACACCAGTGGAGACACTACAAGGAGCGGACGTGTCCTCCTGCCATGTTACCTGGTATGAGCATCCCTGCAGCTACGATGCAAACCATCGCCATGCAGTGCCGGTTATTCCAAGGCCAGCAATAAATAGCAGAAGGATCTTATGGTCCAGTTTTATATACAACAGACTTATTTTACTTGGGTAAAAACAACTGGGGATTATAATTTAACATTAGCCAAGAAACTAACTTTACTAAGTTTGCCTAGTTAAATGTCTGATTCAGTAGAAACTGGAGAGTTACACGCTGACGGCAACTGAGAATAGGACACTCCCAATATGCAAATAGGTGATACCAGGAGCCAATGGGAAAACTGCGAGTTGAGTGAGTTACTGGACTTGAGAGAAATGAGTAAATCAGTGGAACAGTAAATCAGTGCAGTTTCTATTTTCATGTATTTTTTGCCATTTTAAGATTGAATCAATCAAACACTGTTTATTTGACAACAACAGACTATAAACAGACTTTATTATTCTCTGTCTGTACTGTGTTGTGTTGTCTGTCTGCACTTGTACTGTGTTGCACTTGTGTTCTGTATGCACTGTGTCTATGTTGCACCATGGTCCTGGAGGAACGTTGTTTCGTTTTATTTCAATGTAGTTGAAATGACAATAAAACCCCACTTGACTTGACTTGACTTGACTTGACTTGACTAAACTTTAGTTGATTCAACTCAAAGATCCCTTTTAAATCTGGAAAATGACAATAAATATTCACCAAACTCAAAATAGGTGAGTAATGTGAGATACAGTGTATATCCAGTATTATCGACTTCATTAAAGAGCTACAACACACAGACTTCACTTTCAGAGTGAGGTAAGAACAGACAGCAAAACTCAAAGAGGAGTGATCTGATGTGACATCAAAATATTATTTCAGTAAAATTATTGTTTAGGTTTTCTTAAAGGGGAAAGAATCATGTTTTTTTTTTTCAATTAGACCAACATAAAAATATACTTTAGATAAATGACAGGGTCCTTTCCCTTTTTCAGTGTATTCTATTCATGGTTCTTTATGGATCCATGTGTGTAATAGAAAGTAATGAAGGTTCCTGATTTGGACTTATGGTTTTAGTGGTTGTTTGATGGCATCACTCCAAATAACTGTATTTGACACTTTTCTCTTTGAACGCAAACTCATACTTTATTATAGTTATGATGAGAACACAGTGCTTTGAAAGGGGTCTTTTTGCAGATAAATCTTCTGTACAGTGATTTTGACAGGTACCAGCGTTCACCATGTCCACAACACATAAGCATAGCCATTTTATTTAATATTTAAAACCACTAATGCACCTACAATAGTCTTTTGACTTTTACATAGACTCATAATGATAGTTGTGGTAAAACAGAGAGAAAATCATTTTCTCTGGGGACTATATATTGCTTTACAATGTCCAACATGCATGTCTAAAAAAGAAATAAAGTATCATGAACATGAGATAGAGCATTTCACATTAAACCACCATTAATAATGTATTTTGCATCTTAACTACTAAATAAAGTAAACATTTTAGAAACATCATTGGAATTCTCCTTTAAGTGTGTAACACATTATTTCTCTACACCTTATTAGAAACCCTACATCCTAGGACCAGCTTTCTGGTGTACACTCAGAGACTGTAGCTCATCTGATGTCATGGACGATTTGTGTTAGCCCTCCTCTAGGCCAGTGATTCACAGTGGGGGTCTTGGAGTAGCCCTCGACATTTGAATGTTTTTTGTGCTTTAATACTGGGCAACAGTCTGTAGTTGCATACCTAGAGTATAGGGCTGTAAAAAAAGAATATCAATATATAGATATTGCGATATTAAGCAAAGTATCCATATTTAATTAATAATTTACATTCATTCAAATTATGCAGACGGTGGTTTATGTTGTGTTGTGTTTAAACTCCAACCACTAGATAGTAGTGTTATACTCATATACTCATACTGTTCTGACTGGATAACAAGTCAAGTTTTCTTTTATGATTTTTATGCAAATGAATTGCAGTATCACAGTATATGACATTTCACAACCCTTCCTGCTATTTACATTATTATACACGTAACTCTATCTATGTTTATTATTAACAAATTTAGCAACAATACAACCATGCTAACACAATCAAGCACTCAGCAACTACAACCAAGACCAACCAAGCAACCTCTACATTAAGCACAACCTAGCATCCATCCAAGCGAAGGTAGTCTGCGGGTAATGATTACACACTGACGGTGATTGAGGGTGCAGGACACGCCCCAATATGCAAACAGATGATATTAGGAGCCATTGGGAAAAGTGTGGATCTGGAAAATTCACCAACTCAAAATAGTTGAGTAATATAACGAGCTTTATGTACAGCAGATTTCAACACTCACTTTATTAAAGAGTTCTTGTCTCCAACACACAAACGTTTCTTTCAGAGTGAGGATTTTATTTATATTTATGTATTTATTTATTTATTTATTTATTTATTACATAATAGATATTTTATCATTTAGTAAATATTTTGCTCAACCCAAAATCAAAATAAATTAATGTTAATTAATGTAAATTAAGAAGCTCTTTTGAACTATTCTGCTTCCAGCTAATGATTATTTTCCAAATGGATTTATCTGCTGATTTTTTCTATATGTCGATTGATTGTTTGGTTTTTAAATCTCTAATAAATGTAAGAAATTGGTGGGATACTTTTGCATCTTAAACTCAGCTTCCTTTTTCCTCCCAAAACCGGTATTTAGCAAATGTGCACGATATGATGACCATAAACTTTAATACCATGGTATCGCTAAAACCGGTATACCACTGTATCGTGCTACATATCGCACTGCCAGGTTCTTGCCAATACGCAGCCCTTGTTGCCTATAATATAGTGACCCTATAAGGTGGAGCTCATAAAACCAGTCTTTGTATGTATGTGGATGCTGCTTTAAAATGGCAGCATTGACTTTATCTAAACTGGAACAAACCCTCCTGTTTAAGTGAATGTTTTATTAAGGAAATAAGCTGGAGTACGATGTCGTAATGTGCATGGGAGGAAACCTCCGCTGACAAGTATGTCAGTTTAGATAATAAAGCCTCCTAAAGTTTGATTCTGTTCGTTTTAGCTTTGGGTCTGTTTTTGTGTGCTAGAAATATAAAACTTTAGATTTTTTAAAAATATATTTTCATTTCTGGCAGAGTCACATTGGATCTCCTCTAAGACTGTGCAGAAATGGGGGGTGGGGGTGGTGTGGGGGAATCACCCGGAATTGGTGCTCTGTGGTGTTGCACTTGTTTATGCTGAGAGAAAGAGAAAGAGAGGGAGAAAAAAAAAGAGAGAGAGAGAGAGAGAGAGAGAGAGAGCACTCTGCAGCTATCTGGCAGTCTTCCAAGGGCACTGTTACTTCAAGCGAACAAACAAAATACTGGTCAGCTAAATATAACATTTCCCTTCATGAGCAGGCCTCGGGTAAGAGAGGAAGAGACAGGGGGGCAGGGACGAGAAAGGAAAGGAGGAAAGGAGGAAAGGAGAGCGAGGGAAAAAGATGGAGAGCGATGTAGCATCACTGCAGCACCAACATGCCAACATGAGAAAGCTTACCTCAGGTGAATGCAGCTTGGATGGCTGAGAAACGACCTGGCCTCTTCTCTTCTCCTCAGCGTCTTCGCCTGGGCCTCCTTTTTCATGGTGCATGAAATTTGCACGCCATGACCTTCCCCTTCCTACCTTCATCTAGAACACAACGGCCCGGTTTTCTTACAGCCGTTTTAACCCCTAAATCCACAGTCTGGAGGAGCGCCCCTCTCCACAGGCATGGACTAATAATCAGGCACCCTGAAATCGAGGCTTTGTGAAATGAAACGCTGGTTAAACAGTTTTTTGAAGCCTGCGCCAGCGGCAGACACTCATGCACAACATGAAATGAACTCATGCGAGCTCTAATATTTTATCGTCAGGCCGAACTGCCCGTTTAAAGAGCACCACAGCGATTCTCTGCGCATTAAGCACCGCAAATCAAATTGAGGAATTAGAATAAACACTCTCGGAGGAGAGAGAAAGGTTGTAAAATACACACCAGCTTATCATCATTATTCCGGGTGAGCCTGGAACCTGCCTGAAGTGGATTTCGAACCAACTTTACTTAATCCCTCTTTGTCTCAGTGGGAAATTTAAAGCACCAAGGAGCTTTTACTCAGAGAAAGCGCCTGTGGCCGACGGCTGTGTTCCTCTTCCAAGGAAGCAATATGGCCGTGGGAGAGGGTCGTGGGCAGACGAGGCCTGCTGCTTGATGCAGGCAGAGGCAGACAGTGCTGTTCTAAGGGGGGGGGGGGGGGGGGGGGGTAAGATGCTCTCCAGTGTACAGTACAAATCCAATTCAATGTCTGTGAGGTTTGGACATGAGGCTAATGACACTTCACTGCTGTCTTCATAAGTGTAAACCCGGCTCGGACTGAAGCACTGTCTCAGTCTGACAGCGTCAGTCTGCCTTTGAAACCTGCTGTCTGGGACCGTCCAAACCAAGGCCATCGAAGCTGCTGTCCAGCTGCTTTCCACCATGGCCATGTTCAAAGTTCCATCATCATTTTGCCTTCCCCTTCCTGGCACAGCTCCTCCCCCACGTCATCACAGGGTACTGCTAGGTGAGTGTGTCCACCTGCTCTGTTTACGGTGGCACTGGGCAATTGTGATCTTTGGAATATCTTTGGAAGACGTCAGATATGGGTGTATAACTTAACATCACCTCCAACCTAAAGCCAAGAAAAAATCAACGTCAGCCATCGTCACTATTTAATGTCACACTAATGTTGGTATTACACTCTGGCCTGACATTGTGTTTTGCACAGACTCACAGAATTCTGAGAGAGCCATTTTTCAGAGCAGCGTTGGATTCTGCATTTCAGAATGTGGATAGAGACCTTTGAAAAGCTGTGCGTCATGATCGGAACATCTGTAGGGCCAGTCGTTTTTCCAGTTGCCGGCCATCTAATTAATGAGGGGCAGTGGTGTCTCAGCGGTTAGAGCACCGGGCTTTCGATAACAGGGTTGTGGGTTCGATTCCCGGGCTCAGCAAGCTGCCACTGTTGGGCCCTTGAGCAAGGCCCTTTACCCTCTTTGCTCCCCGGGCGCTGGAGTTGGCTGCCCACTGCCCACTGTGTGTGTGTGTGTACTCACTGCCCCTAATTCACTAGTGTGTGTGTGTGTTCACTACCACAGATGGGTTAAATGCAGAGGATACATTTCGCTGTACAGTGACAAATCCGTGCACCTTTTCCTTAATATTACCAACTGATAAGAGAATCTTGTGACATCCAGCTGGTCATTATAAACCTTTTATACTTATTTTACTTCAATTGTACAAAAATAGAACAAAGGCCTACTTTAATTGTGCTAAAATTGAGCTATTTTACATAAACTTATGTAAACTTTAAACACACTATTATTTTAACCCATACTATTTTAAAACACACTGAATAAGCATATTTTAGTACACTTCTAATACTCTCAGTGAGGAACATTAATACAGTTATATATATTAAATGCATATAAAGAACCAGGACCTGTGTTAGAGGCCATACATGTGTGTTGAGACTGTTGGAGCCTTGCTTGGGCAATTATGTTTCCTGAAGTTTCCGTTTGGGTGTGGTGGAGGGTGAAGTTGTAATATAGCTTGATGAGTCACTTGAGCCCTGTGTTCGTGTTTTCTCTGAGCCTTGCTGCCTACCAGGTCACGGTGGCGACACTCCGTTCCCCAGGGGCTCGCCACATAACCTAACTAGTTCTCTTACGCCCAGGGCAGCGATAATCATGAGCTTAAGTGTATTCTGCACTTACTCAGGACATTACTGTGCTTTATCGAAATCACATTACAACTGGTGTCTTCATAAAGCAGCTTTACACAATCAGAGGACAAGAAATCAACATAAGACCCACAAAGAACACTGTGGCAAGGAAAAACTCCCTTAGAGCTGGAAGAAGAAACCTTGGGAGGAATCACAACTCATCCTCCTATAAATTATTGATGAAAGTCACCAAACCACCACATAAGATTGTTCTACTGCTCAGGTCTGCTGATTTAATCATAGTATCATCATATCATAATCTTCTAGTATCTAGTATAACTAATATAATCATAGTAGAGATAGTAAGAGTAATGTCTCTTCTGGCTGGTCTCTCTCTGCGCACCATCAGGCCCCTGTAACTTATCCAGAATGCAGCGGCACGGGTCGTCTTCAACGTTCCTAAATTCAGCCATGTCTCTCCACTGCTGCGTTCTTTTCACTGGCTTCCTGTAGCTGCTGTCCAGGTCATCAGATTCAAAACCCTGACACTGGCCTACAAAGCCCAGAAAGGACCAGCCCCTCTGTACTTGATGGCGATGGTCAAAAGCCGATCTGCACCAAGAGGCTTGACCCGCCATCCTTTAAGATCCACGGAAGACGAGCGTCCAGACTTTTTTCTGTCCTGCACCGAAGTGGTGGAACGAACTTCCCCTGGGTGTCCGAACAGCAGAGTCCAACGCTCGCTGTCTTCAAACCCAGACTGAAGACCCTCCTCTTCTGAGAGGACTTGGGTGAACAGCAGAGTGGTCTCCTTACTGACTTGTGTTTAGTAGAGTCTAAACTCAGAGGATCTTTGAATTATTAGTCTATTTAAACTAGCTGAGGTTTTTCTTGGGTAAATAGTGAAGCACTTTTGTAAGTCGCTCTGGAGAAGAGCGTCTGCTAAATGCCTTAAATGTAAATGTAAGAGTAATCATAATTAATGGTGGCAATAGTAATAGTAATAGTAACGGGTGTACATTTGGATATAGGCATTAGACAGGTAACAACTTGGAGTTCTGGAAGTCTACAAGGCCAAAAAACTTCACATCTGCATCTAAGCTGTTTACTTTGCTCATTCAAGTTTTATTTACTTCATTTCTTAACTTTAATTAAACAAACTTTAGACTTTAGTTCAACCAGTATGCAAATAACCTCATGCCAACCATTGCCACCATTGAAATTGCCACTTAAAATGAAATGCATCATGACAACCTCCAGTGCTGATGCAATCTTTCCCACGTTTTCATTCTCCTAAATGGTTTGCAGACATTTATTAAATTCATTCTGCAACTCTGCCATCCTTAGCTAAACCATGCCTCACAGTTGCTAAGCTGGGCACTTTCAGTGCCTCGAATTTGTCTGCCATGCTTATAGTAAAATCTCTGGTAAATTGCCAAGCTAAATAAGACGCAGGAGCACAGCTTTGTTGTTGTCTATCCGGCGAATTGCAGCAGGCAGAACTGAGGTCAGTAGAGAAACAGACGGGTACAGTTGTTTTGTTAATGAACATGAAAGAGTCTGCAGTCGACAGTTGCTACCCATAGGCCGTTTGCGTAGACGGCTCAGGCAGAAAAAAGAAAAAAGAAAAAAGCAGTCAGTTTGGAGCAATAATAGCACTACGGTACGGTAAAGGATTTGATGAAAGCTTACACACATCCAAATACAGCACAGTAATAAGCTGTAGGCATCTATTTTTCATGGCCACCGGTGAGGCCCTTCATGTTTCCAGCCAGAGTCCCATTCTGCTGTCTAACCACACTAAGACTAATAGGTAATAAAACAGTAATATAACTCAGAGAGAAACAGAGAAACACAGATTAGTGTCAGTGTACGGCCGCACATAAGTCAGTGTGTCTTGCCAGAAGCAGGCCGCATCTCTTTGGGTGGCATTTGAAATGTGAGGCACCTAATTAGAAGGGGTTTGGAAATATTAATAGGAATTCTTGCCATGGACGAATATGAATTATGACGGGGGATTCACACCTCCGCCTTTGTCAGCCCTCTTTCTCTCTCTCTCTCATTCTCTCTCTCTCTCCGCGGCTAACAGATGCACATGTGCACAGCTAGGCGCTGGCTGGCTGGCTGGCCCGCAGCCGTGTAGGATGTTATATACAAATTGACATTCCGGTGTAAATATTACGGCTAACGATAACGTCTGAATTATTTTTGGTGGCAGGTCCGTGATGATGTGTTTGGACCAGACAGTGACCATGCCACGGCCTCAGAGTTGTGAGGGATGATGTTTAGACGGTCAAAAACTGTGCTCGGCATGAGCGCCCACGCTGCCCGTAATGGCAAAGTTGCCCTTTTATCCTTTCATAAATGCTCTGATCTCATTCTCAGTAGTACGACTGGCCCGGCTCAGTCAAAATGTGAAAGACAGGATACACACACACACGAGTGTCCAGAGCTGGAACAGTAGTTCACTCACAATTCTATTTGGTTCACTGTACTGGGTTCACAATTCAGCATTTAGCAGATGCTCTTCTCCGGAGCGAATTACAAAAGTGCTTTGCTATTTACTTAAGAAGAACCTCAGCTAGTTTGAATAGACTAATAATTTAAAGATCCTCTAAGTTTAGACTCTACTAAACACAAGACAATAAGGAGACCACTCTGCTATTCGCCCAAGTCCTCTCAGAAGAGGAGGGTCTTCAGTCTGGGTTTGAAGACAGCGAGCGTTGGACTCTGCTGTTCGGACACCCAGGGGAAGTTCGTTCCACCACTTCGGTGCAGGACAGAAAAAAGTCTGGACGCTCGTCTTCCGTGGATTTTGAGGGATGGCGGGTCGAGCCGAGCCGTACTTGAAGCTGGAAGGGCTCTTGATGCGGATCGGCTTTTGACCATTGCCATCAAGTACAGAGGGGCTGGCTGGTCCGTTCTTGGCTTTGTAGGCCAGTGTCAGGGGTCTGAATCTGATGTGGGTAGCAGCTACAGGAAGCTACAGTGAAGAGAGAACGCAGCAGTGGAGAGACATGGCTGGATTTAGGAACATTGAAGACGACCCGTGCCGCTGTATTCTGGAGGAGTTGCAGGGGCCTGATGGTGCGCAGAGGAAAACCAGCCAGAAGAGAGCTGCAGTGGGCAAGTCTTGAAGTGACGAGAGACTGAACGAGCACCAGGGCGACTCTCTAGAGAGCAACTAATTAATAATGGGCTGCTAGTAATAAAGTGAAAACTGGTACTTAAGGCCACACCTAAGGGTCGTCTCCGGATAGTATCTGGACCTGCTTTGACCAGATTCTCTCTTCTACACTTGTCATTTGAATGTGTTTCCAGTGTGATCAGATGAGATCTGATTTCACTTCCCCATTTCACTTTCCCATTGCTGCTTCAGGCAGGGAGAAGCACTCTGCTGACTGCACTAGGAAACTTTAGTGAAGCAGGACAATTGGCTTTGCTCTCTCCAGCTGGCTGGCTGGCTTTCCACAGTACTTCAGTGAGATTATGGCCGGCACAGGTGTCGGAGTGGGTACCCGCCAGGCGGTGGCTGGTTTCGCATGTGTCGGTTATCACCCTTCCAGTTTCGGAAGCATTACATCTGATAGGGGGGTACTAACAAGTGAGCTGGGTAACTGGCCATATCTAAACTGGGAGAGGAAAATTGGGTAAAACAATTGGGTGCTACAAAGTGTTGCCAGTGAAGAACCATTTTTGGTTCCATCAAAAACCCCAAAAAACTTCCAGCCGCCAATCACTTCATCATTTCTAGTGAAACCCTGCCTCTTATGATATATCAGAATAAGGGTTTATCAACTGATTTTGGGGGGGAGGGCAATATTAGCACAGTGAGACACTGGAGATGAAAAAAGATGGAAAATGGGCGGAGTTTTGTAATTGAAACATATGAGGGTGGGCGGAGCTACACATCATACTGCAACCAGTGAGCAGAGGAGCTAAACCTGTGGTTGCTTCACTTTTGAGAGACGGTGCGCTGTCCATGTTTTCTACAGCCATAGCTATCGCCATGGCAACAGTTACATGCCTGTGTGCTGTCTTCGGCTGGCTAACTTAGGGTTGCAGTGCTAGTTCTGTTATGAGGCATAGAAAAGCGCGTACGCGGTGAAGCAGGATAAATGTGGAGCATGTGATTAATTGGAAGTGATGTATTTTGCAGGCGTGTGAAAGGTCACACTGTTGTGATAGAGCGAGTGTAGTTTGTGTTTCCTGTGTAATCAATCCAATGCTAATATGATAGCTAATTCGGGGATGGGATAGGATGATTTTAGCATTATTTAAAGAGGACCTGGCAACAGTAGCCACGGAATAGCATATCTGTGGATGGGGCATGGGTAGGTTTATTGCATTAGATGGCAGAATCACTAGAATGCAGCTGATATTAATATCTGCACCTTGTGGCTCTGCGCTATATTGTCTCAATGCATTACTACACCTCCTAAAAGATGCCGGATGCAGTAATGATGTTGTATGCTTTGTATTTTCCACACATGCAGCGCTTGTCTGTTGGCTCAGCGTGACAGCATTACTGAAGGGGGATTTACCCCTTTGGCTGCCACTTGTATGACTGGCAGGGGGCAAACAACTCCAAGGGCAATGGTGATTTAGAGTGAGATTATCATGGGGCTGTGATCCAAAAGCTCTGGAGGTGGCGGGTGTGTGCATATGTGTGTCTGCATGTGTGTGTCTGTGTGTGTGCGGTTGTGTCTCAGTTTGAGAGGGAGTGTGTACGTGTGTATGAGAGTGTGCTTGAGCTTAAGGATGTGTGGTAACATGATGGGTGAGGTGACAAGAAATTTGAAGTGTGTGTGTGTGTGTCTGTGTGTGTGTGTGTGAGTATATGATGCGGTAGAGCTCATGCATGTGCATGGAAACAGCAAGCTGGAGAGCTTGCAGCAGCTTCTTTCTTATACGGCTGGCAGTTTTTCAGTGTTACATAAGAGCAGCCTTAACATATAGCGTGCAGCTGCTGAGCTTTGGAGACAGTCACTAACACTGCTGTTACAAAAGTGTAGCACACTTCTGCAACAGAAATCATGTGAGGGCGGCAGTCAGGAAGTCCTCGGGTGCCATACACTGATGGTGTTTTAATCAATCAACCTTTATTTTCAATTAAGAAGTACATTAAGGGTGGCTATCATTTTAATTGGAGCCAAGGTTTACAGGAAATAAGGATTGAAAAAAATAAATAATAAAAAAACAAAAAAAACAAACAATATATATAATATTATATATATAATATTCTATTAACAACTTAAACAATCAACTTAAACTCAAAAGCCAATAAATAAACAAATAAAACAACATTAAAAAGGAAGCAGTCAGGATATTAGAACATTAATTGTAAATGATGTAAAAAATAAATAAAATGTAATTCGTAAGAGCGAATAAATAACATGACAAATTTAGAAATATTGTCAAAACATATAAATATTAATCAGCTTGAAAAACAAACAAAAAATAAAATAGGTCGAGGTAAGATTTAGAAAGATATAGAAAGCAGCCAAACAAAATTATAGAAAAGTATGGTAAAAAAATAATAATAAATTATAATAAAATAAAAACAAACAAAAAAATCAAATAGAAATAAAATGTAAACTTAAAAGAAGTTAAACTAACTAAATTACAAAAATAATATCAAAATAAGTACTAAACTAATAAAAGTAATAAAAGTAACCTACCATCTCTTCTCTTCAATGTCAAAAAACACACATCATGAATGAATGCATGGATGTCTTTTATTTGACCAGTAAGACTTGAGAAATCCTAACCCAGGAAAGCGAGTAGGGGCAAGGCTAAAAGCTAACCGGCTACAATCTGTTTAGCTTGCTAATAGCACATTGCGCTGAGAGGACACAATGAGAGGACAGCAGCACTATCTGTTAAGACTTTGGAATAATTACAATGTTAAAACTGTACTATAATATATTAGGCATTCATAATGTGCCATAAACCAACCAATAAAACTAGAATCTATATGGTAAGCCATCCATAAAATAAAAAAACTGTGTGTTTCATTCTAAGGTACAATAACAGGGTGGTAAAATATCATCTAAACA
The DNA here is from genome assembly GCF_030463535.1 of Salminus brasiliensis. NCBI lineage: Eukaryota > Metazoa > Chordata > Actinopteri > Characiformes > Bryconidae > Salminus > Salminus brasiliensis. The sequence goes on along the minus strand of NC_132879.1, from coordinate 53,690,092 downwards.
TTTTAGACCCCCAAAAACATCTTACAAATCTCAGTAAATGCATTATTTACACCTTTAACTGCACTACATGGCTCGAATGACTAAATCCATTAGATTCAATATTTAGATCCACTAAACATTGTGCTCCTTTTGATATGTCCATATCACTCCTACCAGAGAAACTCAGACTAGGGTATGTTCACAGGGATATGTGTCTTCATCTGTAGTGTGGTGCCTCATTAGTTAGGAGTATTAGCATGCATATTGGGCCAAATCTGTCTACTAACCACATGGGGAGCGGAGCCCTGTTTATATCATATTTGATTTGGAAGTGGGTGAGTGAAACAGGTGTCTGGGCTGCTGCCTGCAGGCTGATCAGCACCTCTCCTCACCCCCCTGTATCCTCAAACGCCACACCGCGCTGGCACTTCGCTTACTCCTGCCGTTAAACATGCTTTAATCACCCGGCCTCCCACCGCGGGCCACAGAGCACTGGCGTAAACAGTAAGAGCCGCATTAATGCATTTGTTTGAATCCACATCACCACGTTTCGCCTAAATTACACCTCCTGGGGAGGCAGGGAGGCTAAATGAAGAAGTGTGAATGCAACTTTCTTAGCATTGCAGAACAAGCCCTGTGAAAATTGGCCTGCTCGTGGGGTGTAATTGTAGATGCATCATTTTGTTCAAATGTAGATGTTTTTGTCCCTCAGTTTCACATAAAGAACCCCAGCAGAGCTTTATTGTTGACAGTGACTGAACTCACGCAGATGGTTTATGGTTTTTCCATGGTTTTATTCACGGACAGGATGATTCTGAATGCTTTAACTGAGCGTTACTTCTTATTTTTAAAAGGGGATAAAATAATAAAATATTGGGCAGATGGCAGCGTCAAGCTGATTAAGCTAGTTTTTATGAAATTATCTGCAATAATGGGTTTGAAATTTTAAGGAATTGTGACACGGATTTGTGGTTAAAGGACGTATTTCTCACCGTTCACATCTCAGCTAATTATCAGGCCCTCGGTATCGTGCCAAATAAGGACTTCCCCCTTGTTTGTGTTCATGTGTGTTTGGTTCAGTGACTCGGTTCATGTTCATTTACGTTCATGTGTGTTTGGTTCAGTGACTCGGTTCATGTTCATTTACGTTCATGTGTGTTTGGTTCAGTTTGTTTTGTTCATGAGTTACACCTGGGACTGGGGGATATTTAAGGAGCCTCGACACCTCGACGCCATTCAGTGCTCGCTTCCTGTTTGGATGCTCATGGTACCCACGCTTCATCAAGGCATCCCACGCTCTCAGCGGCGTGCTGCAGTTCCAAGTTTGGTCGGCCTTGCCGTTTGGTCCCCTCGTTTTGTTATCGAGCGTTGCTCAGGGTTTTGTTTACATTATACTCCCTCTATCGCCCAGACACTGCCTGTAGGGTTTAGTTCTAGCCCCCTGATGGTTCCTGCTCGGCTCCCAACTCCTCCCAGTCCCAGGTTCTGTTCTGTTTGCCATTTCGTTTGTCAGGTTTGGGTTGTTGTTTATCGCTGTTGGTCTACTTGCTTTGAATCCATCTCTGCGAGTGTTCGTCCCATCTTGGTCAGGCCTAGCACGCCATGACACTAAATTTCTTCATGTAGTAATACAGCCCACACAGTGGGATCAGACACAGCAGTGCTGCTGGAGTTCTTGTTTACCTGCATTTTTTTTTTACCTGTTTTACCTGACTTTATCATTCTGACTCACATTTTCATCTTGTTTGGCATGATGCCACATTTACCATTTAATTTTTTTTCTTAATTTAGTTTTGTTTTATTGTTGTGTTTATTCCTGTTTTGACCTTCATTATTATCTGGTGTCAACCAGAGGAGGATGGGTTCCCCTTTGACCCTAGGTAGTTTTTCCTTGTCACTGTTGCCACTAGCTTGCTCAAAAGAGCAAAAAGACCCGGATCTCTGTAAAGCTGCTTTGTGACAATATTTGTTGTTAAAAGCCTCTATAAACAAACTGAATTAAACAACTGAATTGAATTAAAACACCTCAGTGTTACTGCTGGACTGAGAATAGTCCAGCAACCAGAAATATCCAGCCAACAGCATCCTGTAGGCAGTAGTGTCCTGTGAGCACTGATGAAGCAACCAACAGCAACTGTGCAGCAGCAGATTAGAGAGCTTCTGTCTCTGACTTTACATCTACGAGGTGGTCCAGCTAGCTAGGACTGTCTAACAGAGTGGACAGACCCAGTGTTTAAACACTCCAGCAGCACTGCTGCGTCTGATCCACTGAACACATCACCACCATGTCAGTCGGGGTCACTGCAGAGCTGAGAATGACCCACCACCCAAATAACACAGTCTGCTCTGTGGTGGTCAGTCCTGTGAGGTCCTGAGCATTGAAGAACAGGGGGCTGATAACAAAGCATGCAGAGAAACAGATGGATACAGTCTGGAGTTCTACTAATTAGAACTACACAGTGCTCTGTTATGGTCAGAAGTTAATTCCAAAACAAGGGTGTGCTTAATATTCTGATATGAGTGTAAGCTACTTTTGTTACTATGAATAAGCACAGTATCATATTTATCGTTAGGCATCACAGTAGGTGACAATAGAATCATGCCTAGTCATACAATAACTGTAGTTAACATTGACTACCATTAAAGATCATGGTGATTTCATTGTATACGCATTGTATTACTTCATAGATGCCATGTAATAACCATGTTAACCATGAACTACCAAAAATAACATGAGTAGACCAAAATGAAGTCTACTACACAATTACAACAGCTACCATGAACTAGCATAGCAAACCCATGGCAGCATAATAATACAGACATAGTTACCACAAAAAACATTGTAGTTCAGGGTAGAACCATGACTAACTATAACAAGCAATAACTAGAGGTCCTATGGTTATTACTGTGACCTTAGTGGATTACCTCGAACACCACACGCAGAGGTACTTCAGTTGCTCCTGCTACTAAACATGCTGCGCTCGCCCGGCCTCCCACCACGGCCCGGCCACACAGCACTGGTGTAAACAGTAAGAGCCGCATTAATGCATTTGTTTGAATCCACATCACCACGTTTCACCTAAATTACACCTCCTGGGGAGGCAGGGAGGCTGAATGAAGAAGTGTGAATGCAGCTTTCCTAGAATTACAGAACAAGCCCTGTGAAAATTGGCCTGCTCGTGGGGTGTAATTGTAGATGCATCATTTTGTTCAAATGTGTTTTTTGTCCCCAGTTGGAATTATTAGCATTTCACATAAAGAACCCCAGCAGACCTTTATAGTTGACAGTTATCAAACTCACACAGATGGTTTATGGTTTTCACATTGTTGAATTAATGGACAAGGTGGTTCTGTATACTATTAAATATTCACATACTGTGTGAATGTGATAACAGGCTGATAACACTGTTCTCTTCCCACTCCATACAGATATATATATATATATATAGCTTTTGTTGGAGTAACTGTCTCTACTGTCCAGGGAAGAAGGCTTTCTACTACGTTTTGGAGGAGCATTGCTGTGAGGAATTAATTGCATTCAGTGACAAGAGCGTCAGTGAGGTCAGGATGTTGGATGATCACCACTCTACCTCATCCCCAACTCCCCAACTCATCCCAGAAGTATTGGATGGAGCACCACCATCCATCATTCCAGAGAACACAGTTCTTCCACTGCTCCACAGCTCAATGCTGGGGGGCTTCATACCCCTTATTAGCCCATCCCTGGCATTAGGCAGCATGGTGCCAATAGGTCCGTGTTTATCTGCTCCAGAGAGTCCTAATCTATTGGCAGTACATCTCCACAGGAACTAGACAAGCTGTGTGTGTGCATTTGCACATCTGTGTTAGCAATGGGTGCAACATAAAGGAGCTAAATGTGTCCATTAGTGTTGTTATGTTGTTCTGTTCCTTCCTGCCGTGGACTGTTTTTGGAGCCAGGCACAATGCAGTGTGGCCAATCAGAACAGAAGTCATTTAAACATATCAGTCTTAAACGCAAAGGAAGAAACCAGTCTGTCTCCAGGTTGGAAAATCAAATGTTCAACAGAAATGGTAGGACATTGTGGATCACGGGTCTTTTTAGTGGGTCTTTATTGAGTGGATCAGTACATCCAGAGTCCACACTGGACACAATCAAAAAAAAAAACAAGCTGGTCAATGAGTGTCTACACTGGAAGGCCAATCGACAGAGGAGCCCTTTTCCAAACCCCCAAGCTGTGTTCTTGAAAATGCATGGTGAAAATCCATTGTGGGTGAATAGGCCTTGGGTGACAGAGTGTGTTATTTCAGCAGCCTGGCACAATCGGTTTGAACACCCACTCCACACCCACCAACGCTCGTGTTTACGAGCGAGTCGGCTCACACGCACTCAGTTACCTGCTGCCTGCCACACATTACTGCTGATATGTGCATTCATATACAGAGCTGAGAGAAGCCATTCTGGGGCTCTGTACTAATGCAACACTATATGGACAAAAGTAATGGGACACCTGCTCATTCCTTGTGTTTTCTGAAATCAAGGGTATTAAAAAAGAGCCTATCCTGCTGTTGTTGGAGTAACTGTCTCTACTGTCCAGGGAAGAAGGCTTTCTACTAGATTATGGAAGAGCTTTGCTGTGAGACTTTGATTGCAGTTAGTGAGGTCAGGATGTTGGATGATCACCATCACACGTCATTCCCAACTCCCCAACTCATCCCAAAAGTATTGGATGGATGGAGCCCCATCCATTATTTTAGAGAACACAGTTCTTCCACTGCTCCTCACCTCAATGCAGGGGGGGCTTTATATCCCTCTAGACCACACCTGGCATTATTAGGCAGCATGGTGCCAACAGGTTCATGTTTGTTTATCTGCTCCAGAGAGTCCCATTCTATTGGTAGTACTTATCTACACGAACTAGACAAGCTGTGTATATGCATTTGCACATTTGTGTCAGCAATGGTTGCAACCTAAAGTAGCTGAAAGCCTTCATTAGAAGGGGTGTCCACAAACATTTGGATGTATAGTGTATTTCCCTTGAAAAATTGCAGTCACCCCATTTTACCCCATAGTCAGTAACCCAAGGACAGATCAGTCCTTGGTGTTTGCAAATCCATAAGAGCAGCCACGTGATCAAGCAATGCGTAATGTGGTCCTATATGGAGAGCGATAGTGGACAGAGAGAGGGCATTGGCCCACCGGTGCTGTGGTAGAGGAGCCTTTTATAGACACTAGTCTCTTCACATTAGCCCTATAGCACTGGGCAGCAGAGTGCCATTCTCTCTCTCTCTCTCTCTCTCTCTCTCTCCAGTGCACTTCTCTGTCTTTTTCTCCTGGTCCATCTCCCTCGCGTGACTGAGCCCTTCACTTGCAATTAATGCAGGGCCTGCAATTGGCTGGGTCTGTCGCAGTATGACATAAGGAACAAAAAATAACAACTCATGCGGCTGTATAGTTCGCACTGAGGCTCCTGCCACCTACTCTCTAATCAGATGAAATAGCTCAGGCTGAATGCGATGCTTTTAATAAGAGTTTCATCGCTCTTATCCACTGCAGTGAGGCGCACTGCTTTTCTGTATGCCAGCAATGACAGCTGCTTCCTTCTATGATCTCCTAACCCCTTAAACACTTCTATTATTCTCTTAGTAATTTCAGAATGATTGCATTGCTTTTCATGACAACTCTTTAAAAATAACAGTGCCAGGGCTTTTTAGAGCAGTATCATATAAGAGAATCATACACTTACACAATGCTAATGACAATGGTGAATCATCACAGCGCACCCTTATTTCACATGGGTCCCATCTAGGCCCCATGTGAAGTCTACAACCCAGATGAGGCCCATGTTTAACTCATTCTGGTCCCATCACTGACCCTGGTGGGCATCCATATGTGGGGCCAACATGGAACCCATGGCAAAACATTCTGGTTCTCAGGTGGGATACTCAAACAGGCCCCAAACGGACAATGGTGAAACCCTTTTTGATGCTATATAGAACCATCAACAAGACACTTACCTGGTATATAAACAGCCAATTTCCTAGCCAACATGCTCATATGGGGCCCTGGTGGGCATCCATATGCTGGGCCAACATGGAACATGGTTAGCCGGGGTGCTACACAAAGAGCCATTTAATATCTTCACAGATTGAGACCAGCGTTAGGATCAAACCGACAGCTCCAAGCCCATGAAGCTGTGCCCACTGCTTTTCTGTTGGTGTCCTCCAAGCCAACATGCTCTTGTCGGGCAGGGCTCACATGGGTGGAACTAGGTGGGATAGGTGGGTTCCAGGTGGGCATGGGCTCTGAATAAGTTTGTACATGTGTGTTTACTGGCACCCAGGCGGGCTTCCCAAATGGGCTACATCATTACAGCGCACCCTTATTTCACATGGGTCCCATCTAGGCCCCATGTGCAGTGTACAACACAGATGAGGCCCATGTTTAACACATCCTGGTCCCATCACTGACCCTGGTGGGCATCCATATGTGGGGCCAATATGGGACCCATGACAAAACTTTCTGGTTCTCAGGTGGGCTACTCATACAGACCCCAAATAGACATGTCATCAGGGACTGCATTTGCTAAACAAGCCTTGAAGGACCATTATTTAAAGCATCTTCATTCCAGACTGGAGGGAAGGAGGTGTTCTTATTGAAGGGGATAGTAAATGGGAAAGCTGTCCGCTGGAGCAACCTCATTTTCTCTTATATTAGGTGCGGTTTTCCTTTAACGTGAACACTGTTCAGAGAAATAGCCTGAGTTCATTATTTTCTTCTTTGTTTATTGGTTTTTTTTATGCTGTCAGCCATTTTTTATTGTTTTTCTGTTGCGTGTGGAATCATCTTGGGAATAAACCTTTACATTTCTGAGCACTACTCCATTTGCACTTTGCGTTCTGTGGCCTCTGCCAGTTTTAGCAGTCTCCCCTTTTACAGCCTCATATTTGGAAGGAAAGACAGGTCGGCACTTCTGTCTCTGTGACTGAACTTGATTCAGCATGCCAGATCTGATGCTTTCCTTTTTTCCCACTCAGTACCCACTTCTCTCTGCTCTCTTCTCCTCAGGCCTCATTTTCTGTGGTGGTGGTGATAGAAAATAATACAGTATGATACCATACAATGCAGCACAATGCAAGAGTACAGAGAGACTTATTGTATTGTATTGAGTCAGTGATACCTCCCTTTTATTAGGACCCTTGCCTGTGCTTCATTGCCAGTGTCTTCATTATGAAAGCTCTGTGATTCTGTTAAATGAGCATTTTATGTGGACACATAACATGTCGGCTGGTAATATACACTCATTACTTCCACTGAGAGCAGCATTAGCAGTGGTCCATCTTCCCCGACCTATCTCTCAGTTCTTTGTATTGTGTGTATTCTGTTTCTGCTTTGCTTTGTGTGTGTGAACAACATGTTAAACAACCGCTGGATGCTTAAATGGTTCTGTGCTTGGTTAAAGTGTTCCTCATATTGGCTGTCGGAGTCCGACAGAGCACAGTTGGCCGTGCTCTTTCCGGGTGGGTAGATAACGCTCCCTCCCTTTATCACTCGTGAAGCTTCTTGAAGATATTGGATCCGTACGATGGCGCATCGGTGGCAGTTGGAAATGAGGCGGCGGCTGGATTCACATGTATGGGAGGAGACGTGTGTTAAGTCCTTACCCTCCTAGTGTTGGCAGCATGGCTAGTGCTAGGGGGAGCTACGAATGGGTGGGTTAATTTGCAGTAATAAATTGGGAGAAAAAAAAATCAACAAAGTTATTATTATTATTATTATTATTATTATGTTCTTCATAAAGGGTTTATATAACACCAAAGAGGGTTTCACTATTGTTACTATATAGTACTATACTTTTAATACTATATTCTACTATTTTTGCTTAGTGTGTAGATTGTAAAATGGGGTCAACATTATATTTTAAGTTGAACCAATTTAAAAACATTAGTAAATGCAGCTGCAGCTAAAATTCGTTAAAATACTGTGTAAGATGTTTAGTCTTTAGCTCCTCCCCCTCAATCTGTTTACTGTATATTCCCATCTGCAGGTTAGAACTCCCCCTGTTCCCTCTATCACATGGGGGAAGGCCTTCCTACTCTCAGACTCCTGACCATGGAGGCCTGTGGTGTTGATAGGATTTGAGCTTATGATCTCCTGGCTCTGGACAAGCAGGCAGTTGTACCACTTTAGAGCCGGGATGCCGTGTACATGTCTGTGTCCAAGAAAAAACAGAAAGATAAATTTGCTCAGAACTGTGTTTATACTTAAAGTAATTCCACAGCTCTAGACCGGCCCTACAGTCTAACCGCTGCTCATCAGGAGATCATCATAAATTCTAGGAAGGGCTCAGAGCATTACTGATTAAAATTAAACATCATATAATATTAAATAATGTATAAATGTATAATGATACTACTCTACAGCTTTATTTGTTAAAAAAAAAAATTGGGGTTCTACAACCACACACTGGCTTAAACTGACCCAGCGCATCATTGAGTTACATGAATTACCCAGTATGGTGAGTCATCAGAGTTACCCAAATATAGAAGAATGAATTACTGTGTTGTTGCTGGGTGAATTCTTTACTTTTTTTTTTACTGTTTTCAGTATGTTTCAGATCATTTTAAGATATATATATATATATATATATATATATATATATATATATATATATTGCCTTATATACTTAATTGTCTTAAAATAAACTCCTGCTAATCTAACAATACACAGTTACACAATTCAATTAAAATAAAATCTTTATTAATATTGACGCTCATACTCAGCTTGTAGACATGGCATGTTCTGTTCCTGTAAAGAGAAGATGGCAAACATTAGAAATAACCTTTTACAATCACAAAACAGAACACATAATAAACATGATAAATGCACTACTTGTCCAAATGTTTGTGGACACCCCTGCTAATGAATGCATTCAGCTACTTTCTTGAGCAGAAAAACATGAACCTATTGGACCCATGCCTAATGCCCGGCGTGGGTTATAGGGGTATAAAGCCCCCCCAGCATTGATCTGTGGAGCAGTGGAGAAACCGTGTTCTCTGGAATGATTGACGGTGCTCCATCCAATACTTTTGAAATGGGTTGGCCCTTGTTGCTGAATGCAATCAAATCCTCACAGCAGTATTCCAAAACCTAATAGAAAGCCGAGAAGATAACCTCTTTTTCAATACCCTTGATTTTGGTAAAAAAAATCAATGAACTAGCAGGTGTCCCAATACTTTTGTCCATATAGTATCATGTAGTATAGTTTAGTATCATAAAATTAACAACTACCAGACAGGTTTCTTCTGTGGCATTGTGCAGCTGACATGCTCACAGAAAAGCATCAGCTCCACCACACTAACAGATTCCTGTGCCAGCCAACATCGTTTAAGAGTGATGAGGGGAGAGAGCGCCATTTTCCCACCCGGAGAGAGCACGACCGACTGTGCTCTCTCAGACTCTGGCTGCTGATGGCAAAGCGTCATGGCTCGGGGGTTTGAACTTGCGACCCCTCGGGCCGTAGTGGCAGCACAGTAGACTGCCGAGCCACTCAAAGCTGACCAAATACTCTAAAAGGTCCAAAAGCATGCAAGCAAGTTTCAAATCAATACAATAATTAATATTATTAATATTATTAAATTATTAATAATCAAATTAATAATTAGTCAAACACACAGTAATAGCCTGTGGAGGATTCAAATGTGTCCAGTGAAATAGTGGGTTTTTATAGTTGGTATAGTATGTTTTTTTGACCTGAATAAATGAATAAATAAATAAATAAATAAGGAGATTATCTCGCATGAAGGCTAGTAAGACTATTTATTAGACTATTTATTAGCCCTCCCACATACTTACACATACTGCCTCTGCCCTACATCTTAGGCCTATTTGAAGCCATCCTAACTACAGCAATGTGGATGTATGTCCTCAGTGTCCTCCTTTTATGAAAACCAAAATATGGTCACCCTACCTGAATGAGAACATGACGCACATCTATTTCCTGGAACTCCTCTCCAGCGCTAAATCCTGCAAACAATTAGCAATGTTCTCCTCACTCTGACAGGCATTGCTAATACTGTCTGGGTTAGATGCAGGTTATGGCCTTCCTCTCAAATTGCGATGTTTACACACACAGTATCTTTGTCCTAAACCAGGTCATGAGGCATAAATTAGCCTCAGCAGGGAACGAACAGTTCCCATGCACATTTCGCTTCATTTAGCATGCAGACCGTCAGTATTGCGTAAACAATGCCTCTAATTCTGCGCTTACGTAAGCTAGGCCCTGCTGCATCGCTGATTCTCCTGGCTACCAAAGCTTTGCATGCGGTACAAATGGGTCACCAGCAGCAGACATGAGCAAGCGCCCCTGCATCTGTCTTCATAGCCTTCAGATGTTTAGCTGGCTTCTCGGTGGACTCACGTTCAGGCGCTTCTCTCTTAGCAGGGATCGCCAGAGATGTTTGTAGAGATGCCCGCTGGTTAGCGAACGTCTTCCCAAGGGAGTGCTGGTGAGGCTGAGAACTAGCCCCATGTGACCGTCTGATTGAAGCAGAGAGAATCTTTTCCTTCAAAAGCCTGGCTGAAGGAGCTGCTGGGAAAGGCAGCGCACACACAGACCCACAGTCGTGATGGGAAGGGCTCGGCTGCACTGCTTACAGCTGCACTAAGTGTGATGGTTTTGTTAAATATGAAAGAGGTAGCATTCCTCAGTGAGAAGCGAAAAACTGCACTAACCATAAAGCCTAAGATATTAAATCAGAACTGGTGGGTTTGCCAGTGGGACTCATACCTTACATTTTTAAGCAACTGATGTCACAGTCTTTCGCTCAAAAGCCTGTCTAGTATACCTAAAACATGACTCTTCCTTTCCAAATGATTATTTACACTGAATGAGAAAGTGGTGTGGTCTATATAGAGAGAAGGACAACTTCAGAGGTCTTGTGGAGTCCATGTTTCGACAGGTCAAATTTGTTGTGGCAACACAAGAGGGGCCTACTCAATATTAGGGAGGTGCAAATCTAGTAGAAACCCTTTCTCCCTGGACAGTAGAGACAGTCACTCCAACAAAAGCAGGATCTCTTTTTTAATACCCTTGATTTCAGAAAAAACAAAGAATGAGCAGGTGTCCCAATACTTTTGTCCCTATAGTGTATATTAGCAGCTGGTATGTTACAACACCTTCACATGTTGGACGAATTGTCAACCAAATCAATAAAATCTGTTTCTGTGTGGGTTAATAACAGCGTATAAAAGTCCAGGTTCAGTTTCACCCACATTATGTTTCCTTTAAGCTCCTTCACCCCAAACCACAAGCCAAGTATCCTAAAACCTGAAGTACATGACAGGAATACTTCGGCCCTATTTTAGAGATCTTTGGGCGAAACACCTAATTTAGGGCGTGTCAGTGTGTCTTTGCTATCGCAACGACAGGAAGAGTTCGCCTTGTGCAGCCGGAAACGCGCAAAAGTCATGTACTGAGTCTCTTAATGAATCATGGGTGTGTTTTTTTTTGGGCGTAACATGTAGTAATAAACCATGTCGCATGTCAGCATGTCGCTCGCCCTTCCCTTTAAGGGCTGGGTTATGCGAGCACTGGGCTGCACACGCCTGTGTGGACAATTCACTGCCAAGATAGCAACGAACGTCTGACTGTAGACGTCTGCCTAGGTTGTTTTCAGTCAGTGGCGACCTGTGTTCTCCATTGCCAACACAGCAATACGTCAGAAATATCGAAACCACCACGTCTGTCGGCGTAGGTATATTCACAAGCACTGTTGCTGTTTAAACAACGTAGGCGGAAGGCGTGAAAATAGTCTGTTGGTGGGGTGGAAGATAGCGATGAGCATCGCAATGCTTTTTAAGTATATATGGAGCAAAAGATTAAGTACAAGTATAGGCCAAATATACCTATAGACTTTTCTGTATACTTGGCAGTACCAGTCAAGTGTACTTAAGTATAAATGTAGTATAATTTGAATTAGGATATGTCTCAGATTAAGAAACTGAAAGCATACTCACTTGTTTGTAGATTGAAAGAAGTGTAACTCCATGCTTCAATAAGCTTTCTTTTTTGTAAGGGGGCTGAATATCCCAGAAGCTGTAGCAGTGTAGCTCACACTATCACACAATCCAGTATCCCAATTGCATACTAGTTGGCAGTATTGATCAGCACACAAAAGACTAAAGGTTTGATGTGTCAGACAGGGAGAAATGCGGCTGCCATGCCAGCAAAGAACCCTTTTCCCTATACCCGGGCATATGAGACTCAAGGTTTTCCTACCCAATTGGGTTAATCGCGAATGCAGATGTGGATGGATACAGGATTTCTACACATACCCCAGCTGCCAAAAAGATTAGATACTTTGATTCCAGACAGTACAATGAATATTGATGAAAAAGAGTGTGGGACATTTGATGGCATGATGCTAACAGCCAGCTTAAGGCCACATCCTGATTATCCTGAACATACACCGATCAGCCATAACATTAGCACCACTGACAGCTAAAATGAAATCTTTCAAGGGTTGGAATGTACATATTAGGCAGCAAGGGAAGCAAGTGTCAGCGTAAGAATCTGGGCCACTTCAACATAAACCGACCCATAATGGTCTCAAGAGCATCTCCAAAACATCAAGAAGGTCCTGTGGGGTATGCAGTGGTCAGTACCTACCAAAAGTGGCCCAAGGAAGGTAAGGCTTACTGATGCAATCCATGGAGACCACACCTCACAACTTACAGGAGTTCAAGGATCTGCTGCTAATGTTGGTCTTGGTGCCAGATACCACAGCAGGACTTCTTCAGATGTCTTGTGGAGGCCATGAGGTGGACCTACTCAGGATTAGGGTAGGATTAGGTATGTTAATATTATGATGGCTTATTGGTGTATGGAAGGGAATACAAACCATTTACCCAGCTTGATCTGCTTGCCAGTTGCTTGAAATTAAATATTTCAGTCGGAGAGGGTTCCAGATTCAGGCCTATGATGAAATGGGCCAGAAAACTGTGAATATATGTGTGTCATGATGACCATATGTACCATGCATGAGTGAAGCCACTTAGAACTATGTGCTTACTGTGCTGAAGGGGGTATTTCTGAATTTTACTAGAGTCCTTTCACAGGTTTATGCAACAGAATTTTAAACAGGACCTTAGAGCCTTTAGAGAACATACACTTCATTAATCCTGTCATTAGGATTCAGTGTGGTTTTGTCCTCAACCGGCAGAAAGAGTTCAACAGATTATAGTTAGGTCTAGTTAGGAGTGTCTCCATAATAGCTAAGCGTTTCCCTAGGTCATCATCAGCTCTGATGATCTGCTATTAAAGTGTTATTGCTCAGAACCAACAGCTCTTCTGCAATGTCCAGAAACGTGCAATCAGGCCTTTGTCGTCTGCGACCTAAAAATCGAAGCATTAGACAAAATATTGCATCTCAAAACTGGCATTTTTACAAGAGAAGAAAAATACCATTTTACTTTCAATGGAAGTCAAAGTAAGATTGAATTCCAAGCATTTCTCTTGGTCCATTCATCAAAGATTACGAACAACTGCAAGATTTAGATTATGTCAAATATGAGAAATGTTTGACAATGAGACAAATGGGTAAAAAAAAGTGGGGTCTTGACCATTGAAAACAGACTAAAGTCAGGCCTAAAAGTATTTGGATAGAATTCCAATTAAATTTGAAAATTTGGAGTAATCAGAGTGTGTTTGAAGTCCAGACAGTTTTTGTAATGGACACAAATCCTTCGCTGCCAATGACTGCCTAAGCTTGGTGTGCAGACACACTGTCCAAATACTTATGAATCGGTATGTATGTGTAGGTTTAACAGGCTATCAATCAATAATAAATGTAACAGCTTTGTGCTGTTTAAGGCCTGGCATTGGCCCGCAGCTTTTGACTTTAAGCCTGGAAAATGGTGCCGGGGCATAGTTACCATTAATAAATGAGCAAGTTTCCACAGAGCCACCTGAGTAATTGCATAAAAGATAAATGGATCGAAGCTCCCCCTCATTTTCGCTCCCTTTTTGTCTTAGCGTTTTTGATATATAAGTGATAGCATAATGAGGGAGAGAGGAGGGACAGTAATAATAATAGTGCCCTAATTAGCTCATGCACTCTGAATGCTAATGTCAGTGCATGGGGATGTGGACCGGCTGGGCAAGAACTCTTCATCACTGAACTGTCTGTGTAGAAGCACCGTGTGGCCACTCCACAGCAGAAGGGAGCTCATCTCCATCCCCTCCTTCAGCTTCACTCAAACGCATAGAGCAGAACATCACTGCACTTGGCACAGAGTCAGACTCTTCCCAACCATCGAGTGTTGCGCGGCAGTTAATTGGATGGCATCGTAAAATTGCCATTTTCATTTTATATGGTTAAAATAAAGCACAATAAACAGCATGGAAATGATTGGGTTGCAGTGTGGCTTAACAGCACGTAGCCTTTTGTGCATCCTGAGTGTGAACACCTCGATATCTCCTTTATCATCAATGGATCAAATGACTATTGTCTAATCATGGCATTTTCTGTGATATGTGTGGGTAGAGCTCGTCCCTCCGGGTAAATGGTCTAAGCCACTAGCAGGGCCTTGTTCCATCTGCAGTGGTGCTTCTTAACTCAGGCCAAATCTCAACAAAGCTTAAAACACATGTGGGTTCCAGGATGGCATGGGCTCTGAGTCGGTTTGTACATGTGGCCTTCTCAATTCAGCCTCGTCGTTACAGCCCTGTCTGCAGTGTCCAACCCAGATGGGGTCCATGTTTAACCCCTCCTGGTCCAAGTCTCCAACAAGCACTATGCTCCTCGACACTCAGAGACCCCACTCTGTAACTTTCACATGGTCTGAGACTTGGTGGCTGAATTGCTCTCCGTGGTTCCTAAACGCATCCCACTCACAGCTGATGGTGGAAGATCTAGGAGGGAAGACATTTCACCGGTGGCTCCTATTATAGAACCAAGCTGTGTGGAAAGGCAGACTGCATGGCTAGGGGTTTGATTCTATACATCTGTGGCCACTGGACTGAATGCGACACCTAACTGCAGAGATTAAGAGGTGTGTCCCAATACTTTTGTCCATGTAGGGTATGTGAACCTTTGATAAACCTTAGGGACAAAAAAACAAAGATGCAAGATGTGAGCCCTTTTAGAAGCATTCAGTATCACTGTTAGACCATGTTCAGCAGCAGACGATCACAGGAGACCTCTGAGAGAGGAGCAGTTGCCCTCGATGCTGTGCATTAAACAGATAGATCACAGCCCTCTGTGGTTACATAAAGCACCCCTCTGCTGACTGCTGGGGCCTGTCTGCGCGATCTAATTCACTGAGACACAGACCTATTGATTATGCCTGTGCACCAGCACAAACCCATTCCCTTCTTACAATCAAACCGCGCTCAGCGTGTGGCGCTCAAAAAGAGGTAAGCGATCACTGATGTGACAAGGGGACACGGTTGTTTGTGTGTGTGTGTGTGTGTGGGAGGGGTGAAGCAACACCGTGGGCATACAGAAAACCACATAGAGCGAAAGCAACTATTGGCTGGTTCCTTGAGCCCTTGGGTCAATAAGAAAATCAATTTCATCTCCGGAGAGTTTGAATTAAAAAAATGGGCATTTTCTTATCGGCCGTTTACCGGAGCCGAGGGCGTCGGGGTCGCCCAGGTGGCAAAACCTCTATGACGGTTGCGGTGTGACATTTATATATCCATTAGTGCTTGGTCTTCCACTTCCCCCCAGTGTCCGGCTGCGGCCAGGGACACTGTAAGCTTATCGGCAGCCCTGGGAGCTGTTGGCAGGAGGAGTCTATTTTCAGCTTTATCTTGAGACGAGGCCTAGCGGAAAACATGGGCCTGGAGCACTCGCTCCTGCCGATAAGCAAGACCCGGACACAGTAACCCCTGTGTGCGGACAGGGTGGGAATGGCAGCTTTTCTTTATATCCGATTTGTTCTCTGTGGCCTACTCGGAACTGTGATGATGGTTGGACTGGTGGACAGATTGAATGATCTACTAGAGTCCAAAATGGACAAAAGTATTGGGACACCCGCTCATTCACTGTTTCTTCACAAACCAAGGGTATTAAATAGAGTTTATCCTGCTTTTGTTGGAGTAGTTGTCTCTACTGTCAAGGGGAGAAGGCTGTCCACTAGATCTTGGAGCATTGCTAAAAGAAACAGCATCAGTGAGGTCAGGAAGTTGGATGATGATCACCACCCTACCTCATCCCCAACTCCCTAACTCATCAAAGTACTGAATGGAGAACCAATCACCATTCCAGGTGGGGGGCCAATAGGTTCATGTTTATCTGCACCAGAGTGTCTTATGCTATTGCCAATATTTCTCTACAGGGACTAGATAAGCTATACTGGTGTGCACATCAGTGTCAGCAACGAGTGCAACTGAATGCATTCCATAGTAGGGGTGTCCACAAACATTTGGACATATAGTGTATAACAGCATTGCACACCATACTAGTCCACGGTAGCTTAAAGGTGCCAAAGAATGCATTCATCGAGTTGTTATTAGATGTGTAAGTGGTAAATATGCACAGATGCAATGTTAAAGCCCATTTACAAATCTGCTTTTATTGGTTGGTTTACAGAACTATCAAAAGGTTGAGCAACCCACATATTATAGCATGGTTTTAACAATGTAACATAAACACTGTAATTATTCCCAGGTCTCACCTACGGATAGCTCCGCTGTCTTCTCGTTGTGTCCTCTCAGTGTGATGTGCTGTTACCAAGCTGAAAAGATTGCAGTTAGCTTTTAGCCTTGCCTCCTCTCGGTTTCTTTCGGTTTGGCTTCCTTCAGTTTTTCCAGTAAAAATAAGCTGATACTTTCCCTTCTAATGTGTGTTTAGCTCCAGTTTGGTTTTTAGGAGCATTCCCATAACCAGCAGAAACTGGTGGTGGTCTGGTGTTGACATACATTGTCATACATGACATACATGATAATATTTTGTGATATTATCACAAAATCTATGTCACGTTTCACTCTTTCACCAGCTTTAGTGGACCGGTTTTATGTCAATTTAGGGGACGCAAATATAACAAGCCATTACTGTTACACAACAGTTTTGGAGTTTTGGAATTGGTATATATATATATATATATATATTAAAGCCATACACTTATTTACTAATTCACCTTCAGCAAATTACACTATATATATATTTTTTGTTATTTATCGAAGGTCATTTTATTGATTGTTAAATTATTTTTTTGCCTATGTAAGTCTATGTGGTATGACACTGATGTGCATTGATACAGATATATAATTGGCATCTATGCCAACTTAAACACCACATACATTGACAGTCAAAAAGAAATTCACAGTGATCAGCCATAACATTAATACCACCTGCCTAATATTGAGTAGTTCCTTTTGTGCCACTTATTCGATCTGACCATTCGAGGCATGGACTCCACAAGACCTCTGAATGGCACCATCCCGTGGCGTCTGACACCAAGACCAATGTAACCTTCCGTGGATCACATCGGTGAGTCTTAGGTGCCCATGACCATGTCTCCAGTTCACCAGTTGTCCTTTCTTGGAGCACTCACTTTAGGTATGTACTGACCGTTGCATACCAAGAAAAAAAGACTGATGTTTTGGAGATCGTTCTGACCCGGTCATCTAGCCATCCTGCTTTTAACACCTTTATCACCTTCAAGAACTGACTGACCACTTGCCGCCTAATTTGTAGACCCCACCCAATGACAGACTCCACTCTGGATGAAGATAATCAATGTCTGTCAGTGGTGCTAATGTTATGGCTGGTCAGTGTACACTGATATTTAGGCGTCCAGAGAGATTGCTTCCTTTTTTTCCAACTAGACAATGCAAAATGCCACACCACCCAGTATGTGCTGGAGTGGGTTGAGGAGTGAGGAGGTTCAGGTGATGTCATGGCAACACAATCACCAGAAACACCATTGAGAACTGCGGGACTGTGCTGGGAAGCGTGTGGAGAAGAGTAATCCAACTGCTGTAGGTGGTCTGTGGGCAGCAGTGAGGAATGTGTGGGAAGCTGTTCATTTGGATCTTTTTAAGAAAACATGATGAGAGTATGACAGAGCAGTATGAGGCAGTCATCAAGGCCAGAGCAGGACCAGAGCAGCACACTGACAGACTCTTTCAGCTGTCTTTTAATTTCACTGGTCTTTTTGTCTCATTAGCATGTATCACTGATCATGACAGAAAACACAGCAGTTGAGCGGTTCTGTTGGGCTGCCAGTGTATGCAATGTATTACCTATACAAGATATGAGCAACAGAAAGAAAGGATTTGCCAAGGCTGCATGCTCTTGAGAATTATACACAAGCACAAACCCTGAAGGCAGCTGGCGCTACTGCTTGAATAACAGCTTCGAAGGCAAATGAGGTCACCTCACATTATATAGCAGTACAGCTGTAGAAGATACAAGCATATACACTCGCCAAGCACTTTATTAGGGACACTAACACTAACACTGGCTAGGGACTCCCTGTGCTCTCCAAACAGCCTCAGTTCTTTGTGGCATGGATTCCTCAAGAACATTTCTTTTGAGGCTCATGCTAACATGATTACATCACGCACTTCCTGTAGGTTTGTCAGGAGCACTTTCATGCTGTGAAGCTCCTGTTCTGCCACATCCCAAATACGTCCTTTCGGATTCCGATCTGGTGACTGGGTAGGCCCTGAAGGACAGTGTCCTTTCTATAGGTTTTGCTAGTAGTAGCCTTTCAGAGGTGGATAAACTGTGTCCATGAAGGGATACACATGGTCAGCAACAATACCCAAATAGGTTGTGGCTTTCAAGCGATGACTGGTTGGTACTAAAAGGCCCAAAATGTGCCAGGAAGACATTCCACACACCACCATCTCCACCAGCATGGACTATTGACACAAGGCAGGTGGAGTCCAGAGATTTACGCTGTTGGTGCCAAATTCTGACCCTACCATCTGTAAGCCTCAGCAGATATCCAGAATTAAAAGACCAGGCCACGTTTCTCCAGTCTTTAGCTGGGCAGTGTTGGCGAGCTTGTGCCACTGAGCCACTGCAGCCTCAGCTTTCTGTTCCTGGCTGACAGAAGTATGGTCAACCAGGCATGGTCTTCTGCTGTTGTAGCTCAAGGCTGGCATTCTGAGATGCTTTTTTGCTTCTCCACAGTTGTACGGAGAGGTTATCTGAGTTACTGTAGCCTTTCTGTCAGCTCCAACCAGTCCAGTCATGTGATCAACAAGGCAAGATTTGTGAGCAGAACAGCCGCTCACTCCATTCTGAAGAAACTCTGGAGACTGTTGCACTGAAAATCTCTGGAGATCAGCAGTTCTACAAATACTGAAACCAGCTCGCCTGGCACAGACTATCATGCTACGCTCAGAATCACTGAGCTCACATTATTTCCCCATTTTGATGGTTTATGTGAGCATTACCAGGAGTTGCTAGCCTGGAACTGCATGCTTTTATTAACTACACTGCTGTCACACAATTGGCTGACTGGATAATTGCATGAATGGGTGGATGGACAGATGTTCCTAATAGGGCTCAGTAAGTGCATACAAGCCAAACTAACGAACTATTATGCTACGGCTCTTTTGTATACACATAATCTAAAACTTATATACCTCAGACCACCACTGAGATGTTTTATAAAGCAAATTTCATAGAGCAGTTTGACATTGTTTTGGCTTAAAGGGTTACGAATGAAAAAGGCACGACTACTTTAGTCTCAGGGGATTAGAATAATGTATAAAACTAGGTGTCAGAACATAAAAGCTGCACATTATGTGGAAATGTCCATCACTGTAGTTTAAAAGCATTCCTCCATGAATTTCGTTCGTATGCATAATCCCTTATGTCAGTAACGTCATAACGCCTTGTCATATTGCAAACAGGCACTGCTTTTAAACACATTATTTGATGCTTATGCATGTGTTTATGAAGTCCCTGCGTCAGTAGTCTACACATAAAGTGTCAGCCGCAGTTCTTCAGCCTGGCAAAATGCACGAAGCATCCATTTCACTCAGCTCCGTCTTTCCATGTAATCTTCCTGTGTAATTATGTATTGCACAGCAGTCTAATGCAGCGGCACATTCCCTTCTCTGTCTCTCCCATGTTTCTCTCCATGCTCTGACAGCAGCTCTTGGCAAAGAGGAGCTTCTGCCTATCCTGACATTTCTCTCGGTGCTCCCTGTAAACACATAGGCCTCAGCTAATGAGAGCCGTGGTATTCTACCACTGCGAGAGGGCGGCAATGATGGAAGTAGACATCTCAATTACTCGGGATCATTGTCTGTATTATTCACAGCAGATTTTTTTGTCAGAGAAATGTCAGAGAAGCTTTGATTGGAGAAGAAACAGTAAGGACATCCCATCAGCCTCTGGGAAATACAGTTCAGGGAAGGCTTTCTGCTAGATTTTGGAGAATTGCTGCGAAGATTTTACGAGCATTCAGCGTTGAAAGCATCAGTGAGGTCAGGATGTTGGATGACCACCACCCCACCTTAACCCAACAGTACTGGATGGAGCGTCATCCATCATGCCAAAATGTCTGTGCTGGTTGTATTTTATTGGCAATGCTTCTTTACAGGGACTAGACAAGATATGTGTGTGCTATGTCAGCAATAGGTGCTGAATGCATTCGCTAGAAGGGGTCATGAATGTCAGAACTGGGTCAAGGCCTCTACATTTACATTTACGGCATTAAGCAGACGCTCTCAGCTAGTTAGAATAGACTAATAGTTCAAAGATACCTCTACTCTTAGACTCTACTAAACACAAGTCAATAAGGTGACCATAGTACTCTGCTATTCGCCCAAGTACTCTCAGAAGAGGAGGGTCTTCAGTCTGGGTTTGAAGACAGCGAGCGTTGGACTCTGCTGTTCAGACACCCAGGGGAAGCTCGTTCCACCACTTCGGTGCAGGACAGAAAAAAGTCTGGACGCTTGTCTTTCGTGGATTTTGAGGGATGGCGGGTCGAGCCGAGGGGCTGGTCCATTCTGGGCTTTGTAGGCCAGTGTCAGGGTTTGAATCTGATGACCTGGGCAGCAGCTACAGGAAGCCTGTGAAGAGAGAACGCAGCAGTGGAGAGACATGGCTGAATTTAGAAACGTTGAAGACGACCCGTGCTGCTGCATTCTGGATGAGTTGCAGGGGCCTGATGGTGCGCAGAGGGAGACCAGCCAGAAGAGAGTTGCAGTAGTCAAGTCTTGAAGTGACGAAAGACTGAACGAGCACCTGGGCGACTCTCTAGAGAGGAAGGGTCGAAATATCTGCCTCTATGTATTTGGGTTGGGATTAGTTATAACAGTTGTATCTTTACATGGTGGGAAGACATTTCCTAGAGAAGGGACTTGGAACTTCTTATAAGAGAATCTTGTAATATGAGCATATGCTTAAGTTAAGAAAGTGACTATTTCAGATATGAGATATAGGGTTATGATGAAATTTAGGTATGTGTCTCCTTAAATCAGGTACTACTAAACAAAGCTTGTTGGGGTGGAAGGACTAAAAATATTCAAGAGCAATTCAAGACTTTCACATTTGTCAAAAGCAAATCATGCTTGACCTATTTCTAAGCCTTTCATCAAAGGCAGCGGTTTTTAAACCGGTTCTCACAGCCTCCCAAACGGTCCTCAATTCCAACTCACATGGAAAGAGCACAAATGTGCGACTGTGGGACCCTCAGGACTGGTTTGAGAACAACTGTTCCAATGCATAAGAATATGTGTCAGAGTTTCTGCTCTTTACTACATTAGTTATGTAATTCAGTGAGGGAGGCTGAAGCCAGCACTCTAACCAGGGTTCCACTGCTATAATAGGAGAAACACTCTATTATCGTCTGTTTGGCTGTTGCTTGCTCTGGAACACAGCAGTACAATGAGGCTTTAGAGCTGATTTGGTTTATGTGATTGGCGAGTAAGTGAAAGTAGCAACAGTATGACATAGCTGTTAACCTAAAGGCCCAAAGGTGCAGCCATATCATACAGTGGGTGGCCAGTTTATTAGGTCCTGTCACCCTGATTGACAATTATTATCATAAACACCTACCACATGGGTGCACTTTGTGGATTTTCACTTACTCACTTAGCTCCACAGTCTGCCAGCTTTTAATTATGGAAATCCATTCCCTAATCATTTGTTCTTCATTATTACGTGAATGTTAAGTCATTATTTTGAGACGCTATCTCATTATTGGAAGACACTAGGTCATTATTTTGAGATACACTATATGTCCAAATGATTGTGGACACCCCTTCTAATGAATGCGTTCAACTACTACTTTAGATTGCACCCATTGCTGACACAGATGTGCAAATGCACATACACAGCTTGTCTAGTACTTGTAGAGAAGTACTGCCAATAGAATAGGACTCTCTGGTGCAGGTAAACACAAACCTATTGGCACCATGCTGCCTAATGCCAGGCGTGGGCTAGAGGGGGGTATACAGCCCCCCAGCATTGAGCTGTGGATCAGTGGAAGGACTGTGTTCTCTGGAATGATGGTTGGTGGTGCTCCATCCAGTACTTTTGGGATGAGTTGGGAAGTTGGGATAATGAGGTGTGGTGGTGATCATCCAACATTCTGACCTCACTAACGCTATTGTTGCTGAATGCAATCAAATCCTCAGGGCAATGCTACTCCAAAATAGTAGAAAGTCTTCTTTCCTGGACAGTAGAGACTGTTACTCCAACAAAAGCTGGATACACTCTATTTATTACCCTTGACTGCGTAAGAAAAAAATTAATGAGCAAGTGTCCCAATACTTTTGTCATATTATTTTTCATTATTTCTCAATATTTTGAGGTGTTTCCTCGTTATTGTACAATCCTGTCTTGTTGTGTTGACATACTTTATGATTTTGCAATGAAAAAAAGGGCTTTTTCAATTTTACATGGTGGGAATTGGCTTCCATTGGTTTTATGATGGCATGAGGTGCACCTAATAAACTGGCAACTGCTAGACTCACAGCACCAAGACTACAGGCAGCCACACTACCTTTCCTACAACATCCATATTGAGACCAGCATTTGCTTTGCATGGTCTGGCTGACTTAAAGCCCAAAGGCTTCTTATAGAAGGCAACGCAGGAATAGAGAAGGGCTATTCAGTTAATCCTGTTCTCTTGCCCTCCCACTTCTTGGTGTGTGTCGCTGCTGATTATGTAAGCCACCTCCGCCGTATGAGACAGAGTTTATTTAGGTATAGAACCTTGGGCACAGTACTCACTCTAGAGAATCAGTCCAGGCCTTTTCAGCGTCCCAGCAGTGGCAGTGTTTGCAAAAGCAATGTGCTCAGCGATGGCGAGGTTTCTCATACACTAGATTGGGGAAGCATTTGCTTTGCTACAACATGTTCTCACATGCTCATTATGTGTTATATACATAGCATGCTTATTACATCCCTGTCAATATGCTTTATCTACTTTTGGGTGGAAGGCCTTATGCACAGCTCTGCATTGAATTTAGCATAGGTCTGCTCTGTTCCAGTGTTTCGAAGGCATAAATATAGCATCGCATTTGGACCACTTATCTGGGAACAGCAAAGATATATATTCAGGAGAAGCTGCAGTGAAGGGAGTTTAGGTCAGAATGATTAAGCATATGTTCCAATGCTGGTGCAGAGTCAAAAAGCAGGGTCTGTGTTAAAGTACTTAGCCCAAATATAGGTTCTTTTCAGTTAGGGGCTCTATTTGTGTGCGGATACAAGTGCAATTTACTGGTATCCTTATTATTGACTGTGGGCATTCACATTTCTACGTCTGCCCTGTTGCTATTTTGCTGGCCAGAATTGACATGACCTGTGCTGAAGAGTCAAACACAATCTCATAGTATTGGTACATACACAACGTTACCCTAAAAACATGAGCAAGATATTGTGTACATTTTACGACTGACACTACAGCTCCTGTCCACTAGTGCCAAATACACAACACCTGTCTGCCACGTACTCGAAGAAAAATGGAGACACCAGCGTCACTACAGATACAGTCCTGCTGCTTTTCTCCATTATGGAGCTTCTAAAACAGGTTTAGGTTCAGGTTAGAATTAGGTTTAGGTGTAATAGGTTAAATTCAGGTTAGGTTAAATTTAGGTTTAGGTTTGGGTGTAGTAAGTTATGTTTAGGTGTAGGCTGAGGTGTAGGTTAGATTAAGTTTAGGTTAAGGTTTAGGTTGAGGTTAGAATTAGGTTTAGGTGTAGTAGGTTAAGTTTAGGTTAGGTTTAGTTTAGGTTTAGATCTGGGTGTAGTAGGTTATGTTTAGGTGTAGGTTAGGTTAAGTTTGGGTTAAGCTTAGAATTAGGTTTAGAATAGTAGGCTATGTGTAGGTGTAGGTTAAGGTTAGAATTAGGTTTAGGTGTAGTAGGTTAAGCTTATGTTAGGTTTAGTTTAGGTTTAGATTTGGGTGTTGTGGGTAAGTTTAAGTGTAGTTGGGTTATGTTTGAGTTAAGCTTAGAATTTATATGTAGTTGGCTATGTGTAGGTGTAGGTTGAGGTTAGAATTATGTTTAGGTGTAAGTTAAGGGGTGGATTATGATAAGTTTAGGTCAGGTTAAAGTTAGAATTAGGTTTAGGTGTAGTAGGTTAGGTTTAGGTCAGGTTAAAGTTAGAATTAGGTTTAGGTGTAGTAGGTTAGGTTTAGGTCAGGTTAAAGTTAGAATTATGTTTAGGTGTATCAGGTTAAGTTTAGGTGTAAGTTGAGGTATTGGTTAGGTTAAGTTTAGGTTAAGCTTAGAATTAGTTTTAGGTGTAGATTAAGGTCTAGGTCTAGGTTATGTAAAGGTTAGAATTAGGTTTAGATGTGGTAGATTATGTGTAGGTGTAGGGTGTAGGTAGGTTAAGTTTAGGTTTCCTACTGTTCCTGAAGAGCTACCTTCCTGCCGGTCCATCTCATCCTAAATGAAACCTTCTTCCATTGCTACAGTTCCTGTACTACTAATGATTTTATACACATTTTGTCCACGTATTATGTATGAAATGGGGTAAGTCTGCCTGGTAACATGCAAATTGCATTTCTCTCCCTCCTGCATATGCATTTGAGGGAGAGCTGTGTGAAACTTACGATTAGCCCAAAAAGACTTGAAGTAATCAGTGTTGGACAGTTTTGCGTGAATCTTTCACAGCCTATTAAAATCAGGTTAAAACGTTTGGTAGAGTTTCAAAAGGCGTGTTATCGCGAGACAACTCTTAAAGCAGCATTGTCGGAGAACGGGTAAACATTTCTTGCTCCTGAGCTCCCTCTACAGTCGGGAAGTGTAATTTGCACTTTGAGCCACCCCTAAAGGACATGCTTTACACATACATTTCTGGACAAGCTCAGAGATACAGAGCCGTCACTGAAAGTATGGGAAGCATGAGGACTGATGCCTGTAGAGAAAAACTGACAGAAATGGAAACGCAGCATTTGCCTGCCCACTTCACAGGAGTTACATAGTGCTGTTAGCTGCTTCTGGAGTAGCCTGGAGTAGCATGATAGAGGTGCTAGCCTCCCTATTTCTGGTCAGGGGAGCATCAACATGATTTTGTAGTTGTTATTTGAAGGTAAAAATGCTACATAACATAATAATTGCTTTGACAATAGAACAATAGCAAAAGACAGCAGCTGGACAGATGCACAAAACTCAAACATGTGCTGAAGGTATATATTCAGAATAGAGCCATTTCAATTACCTGAATCAAAGGCATGCAAAATATACTGTTGTATATATAAAGCTGACCCGGAATGCAGTCACAGTTCACATTATTTTCTCCCAAAGTCTATTTTAGAATTATAACCTTGAATATTCTGATATAAATTATTTTATAGGTCTGATATCCTGTCGCTTACCACTGACATTGCATATTTTTTGCAGTTAGCAGGTGGGGCTATGCAAAGTTTGAAAGATTGCTGAAGTCTTGGAAGCACATTTGCCATCATACCACATATACATCCAGCCCACTGTTTCTAAAGACATATAGAGGAGTTAATTTGACTTTATGCAAACCACACCTGCTCATGTTATATATTCATTGACCCAACCCTCTTGCTCTTTAGCAGCTAGCACCAATGGTAATGAAAATATCCAATTAATATATATATATGCCACACCTACACACACACCAGCACCAGGCATGTTGTCCTTCACCTTGTTTTTGCAATGATCACAAAAATAGGGCCCTACTTTCTGTTGATTTCCTGTGGTGGGCAAAGACATCAGCATGCCTTTTACGCGAACCTACAGTAAGACACCCTCATAAGTTCCTGTCAGAGCTGCAGTAGGTAGTACCATTGATCGAAAGCAGACCGATGCCAGTCCACTGACTGTGGGCATTGTTGGAGGAGGCTAACAGTTGTCTGAGTCACAATATCTCTCTCACGCCTCAGGGAAACTGGGCACTCGATCAGTGAGTGGTAACTATTCATATCAGGCAGTGAATGTGTATAAGCTCCAGTGATGCACCAACTGTTCACTAACTATAAACAAAAGATGGTTCGGCCCTACATTACTACGGTTTGAATGCACACAAGAATTCATTATGCTACTGCATGAACTCTCCTGTAATCTCTGGTGTAAGGTACTGACAAGTGTTGATAGAGCACTGATGCCCATGTGGTCAGTGAACACCTTTAAGATAATTACATTAGACACCAATGCCATGCTGCCGGCTTCTCAGCATGAAATGGTTTGGAGAACTGCATGTAAACAAAATGAGCAAAGCCATCTTATAGCATTATACATTCTTAAAAACAAAAGATCCTAAACGGTTTATGGCGTGCACATATGGTTCTAGGAGAACCCTATGATTGGTTTACACACACTTTATTAGGATCACTGTACATCTGTCTGTCATTCATGCAATTATCTAATCAGATATGGGGAGAAGCGTTGAAAACTAAGAGTTGTGGGACCCAGTGTAACATCTTTTCATTGGGCCCAAAATCCCTGGCAGCACCCATGACACCACTACCTGTCAGTTGACTACCACATCATGTGGGACACTGGGGTTCGGGTGACTATGCTGTGCTATGCCAGTAAGAGTCCTTGGGCAAGACTCCTGATACTACATTGGCCGGCTTCTATAATATGGGTAACCTTGTAAGTTGCTCTGGATAAATGTCTTAAATAAATTGTCTTTATGTAACTGCTGATCTCCTGGGGTTTTCAGAACAACAGTCTCTAGAGTTTGACCCATAACGTTATTGATCTTAGAATGGTTTAATAATGAAAAATGCACTGAGCACCAGTTCTAGGTCAAGAGAGAATGACCAGACTGATTGGAGCTGACAGAAATGCTACAGTAACTCAGATAACACTTCTGTACAATCGTGGTAAGCAGTAAAGCATCTCATCTCATGCACAGCAGCACGTCCAACCTTGAGGAGGATAAGCTACAACAGCAGAAGACCACGTCGGGTTCCACTTGTGTCAGCCAAGAACAGAAAGCTAAGGCTGCAGTGGCTTAGCACAAGCTCATCAACACTAGGCAGCTGAAGACTGGACTGGAGAAGCGTAGCCTGGTCTGATGAATAGGGATTTCATAGAAGCTCACAGATGGTAGGGTCACAATTTGACACCAACAGCATAAATTCATGGATGCCACCTGCCTTGTGTTAAAAGTCCAGGCTGGTGGAGGTGGTGTAATGGTGTGTTTTCTTGGCACATTTTAGGCCTGTTAACACCAATCAACCATCAACTTGAATGCAACAGCCTATTTGAGTATGTTTATTCCAGCATGATGATAATGCACCAGGTAAAGTGCTTCCGAAAAAAAGCTGCTGACCAGAATCTCAAAGGAATATTTCCAACATCTTGTGAAATCCATGCCATGAAGAATTGAGAGCAAAGGATGGCAACAGCCAGAGTTCTCAGGTAGATGTTTTTTTGGTCTATGGAGGAATCAAAAGTAGTTCTTTTCCATGCCATCGCTCCAAAGAACCCATCTAGCACATTTATTTGCACAAGTTACATATGCAGAGCATTTCAGTGTAAGTCCAAATCCATTGCATGGCCTTGGGCCCTTTGGTTTCCCCTATCACATTATGAAAGTCTTCATTACGCTTTCTGCTGTGCAGAAAATGATGAATTCGTTACAGCAGGTTATCTCTCTCATTAGTTCAAGGATGAAACAAATTTATGCACACTGATAAAACAAACAAACTAGGTAATTCCAATGATGAATTCAGTCTCTCTTCAAAAAGGCAAAAAAAAAAAGGTAGCTGGCAAAGGCTTCTCACACCTCACATGGACTGGCAGTGTCTGACTTATAATAATGAAATCACAATAATCAGAATTTGAAACCTATATTCTGATAACTCAAAAGAGTTATCAAAAGAGGCTGCTTTCTTAAACCGCCAGAGCAGATAACGGGTATCAGTTCATCATTCCCTGCATGTTGTCAAGGAAAGATGACAAGTCTCAGTTCAGCGCTAAAATGGTGCATGATCCAAACTGCTTAGTGGTAGCCTAGGAAACTGGGGGACAAACCAAGCACGGGCGGGCCTGAATTTTCTTTTCCCACTCATATTTCCACAGGTCCTGCCTGTTGCGCTACGATTGGCTAGCAGTTTGAACTCAAAAACAGCTCTGTTATGGTATTGGCTGGTACATAGTTCACATTCACAACAGTCTGGCTGCTAGCAAACTGGTATTAGTGTTAGAAGGCGGAGCTTGTTCCGAATACAGGCTGAAAAACAACAACTGTCCAACCAAGCCAAGTCATTTGCCGACTAACGAGACTGACAGTAGACAGTCATGACCAAGCAAATTCCCCAAACGCACAGTCCATCTGGAATAACAAAAGGGTGGTGCTCTAATCACAGTGGGGTTACGGGGGCCCATATGGTGATTGCTGCTTAGTCTGTTGTCAGCCAAATGAATATTGCAGCCAATTGAAAAATATTTATATATAAATAATGAAGCTTTTATGGACTGTCTCTATCAGCATCACTATCAGCAGGTTGTCATAAGCCTTAACAACAGAATTACAGGAGGATTGCAAGGCTATCAGAACTGAATTGGAAACTACAATACATTACATGCACAAATGCAGGCCATTTTCACAAGAGCCTGTTCGCCATTTCATTTCTGCAACAACATATAGATACATCAAATGGACAAAAGTATTGGGACACACTTCTTAATCACTCTCTGAATTAAGGATTTTTTCGTTTCCATATAAAATATCAAGCACTTAGCCATGCAGTCTGGCTTTACACACATTAGTGAAAGGATGGGTGGTACTGTAATGGGAGCCACCACTGCTACAACAAGTCAGCAGGTGAAATTCTTTCCCTCCTGGATATTCCACCATCAACTGTGAGTGGCATTATTGAAAAGTGAAGGAGAGAAACCACAGCAACTCAGCCATGAAAAGTTACAGAGCGGGGTCGCTGAGTGCTGAGGCTCATAGTGCAGAAAAGTCTCTAACGCTCTGCTGACTCAATAACTGCAGAGCTCCAGACCTGCTGCTGTTAGAGCTGCAAAGGGGGAGCAGCTCCATATTAATGCCTATGGATTTAGAATGGGATGTAGGTATGGAGGTGTAATGCATAGGTGTCCCAATACTTTTGTCCATATAGTGCACATTCGTTGCCTTTCAAACCAAGGCACAGGTTGTCCATCTACAACTCTTCCACTGATCAGCCATAACATTAGTACCAGTACCAGTCATTTTGAGAAGGTCCCTCGTAGTAGGCCACCACAACAGATGTGACCATTCGAAGCCTGGACTCCACAAGACGTCTAAAGGCATCCTGTGGTATCTGGCACCAAGACATCACCAAGCACCAAGCAGCAGATCCTTTAAGTCCTGTAAGTTGTGAGGTGGGGCCTCCAAGGATCACATCCGTGAGCCTTAGGTACCCTTTCTTGGAGCTCTTTTGGTAGGTATTCACCACTGAATACCAGAAAAGCCCCACAAGACCTAGCCATCACAGTTTCATCACACTCTTGCCAGAGTGTTGTTGATTCTCATGCTTGTCCATTTGTCCTGCTGTCCTAACTGACTGTTGACTTCCTGTCTAACATATCCACCTGATACAGATGCCACTGTAGATGAAGATAATCAACTTCACCTGTCAGTGGACTGTGATGTGCTAATGTTATGGCTGATTGGTGTATATTCACAGACTGCTACAGTCTTGTACGATCTGACCTAAGTTCTTTCACCATAGCTCTGGTCTTTAGGCAAGGCCAGAGAAACAAGCATATTTCAGACAGGAAACAGTTCATGGTGCGTTGGGTAGGCCGGCTACTTTGGGCCAGCTCCACTAGCACTTTAGCACATTAGCAGCAAAATGAGTGGCACCGCTTGTCAGTTGCTGGGAAGCTTGCAATAACCCACAATCACAGCTCTGCCATTCAATTTTCATGTGACCTGAATATTCCTTCTCGTTTCTGCTGACTGCTCGACTTCCGCTGGCTTCCATTTCACTCATGGCTCGTAGACGGGGCTTGATGTTTCAGATTACAATCTGCATACTCTACGAGCACCGAGAACGCTTTCTTCAAGCTTCAAGCTTCAGCAAGGGAAAGGGAAAGATTGAGGCGGTCTTTATGGCCAGTGTCGACGATGGTGCAGAGATGTGCTGGTGTCCAGACAGCGGATTTCCTTCTCCAGATTATAGAGGCCTGGTAAATGTGATGGGATTCCTTCTCAATACAGCATTAAAGACATGAATAATGAATAATACATACTGTGGATAAAATCATTTAACCACTCCAACATTGTTGTAGAAACACACTTAACCCACTCTTAAAAATACAGAAGAACCATGTCCATGAATAACCTCATTATAAAATCGTTTTTTGGAACAGAGATCTGAGAGAAACCATTTATTTATAATCCGCAGCAATTCTTCAAACTTTACACTTTCCTGGGTGGTCAGATCAGGAAAGGCCAGAAGTGACCAGCACAAGTACAGGTGTGAACGGGGTACAGTGTGTTTCAAGAACGTATAGTAATCCGATCACTCAAATCAAACATTGGGAGGTGGTTAGAGACTCATACGACCACGTTATTCTTATAGTGTGAATGCCAAAGCAGCTTGATGCGTTCCCAACAGCAAAGCCCCGCCCACATCAACAAAAAATTCGTAATAACCGCAAGACCGCACACCATCCACCGTCCGCACGAGTTGGCTGAGCACGTTATAATACCAAACTAACTAATGGATAAAGGTGATACTCTTAGCTGGTGTTGGTATTATTATTATTATATTATAGTATTGGTATATTAACGTGCACCATGTCCCTCCTCCAGCTGAAATCTTGTTGGAAATCCGATCACAAGCAGTTTCCAGGTGTGAACAGCTCTGAGTTTTGCTAATCATTTGTGATCGGATCACCCGAGGCACATATTAATGCCAGTAGTGTAAACGCCAAAGCATCTTGATGCATCCCCATCAGCAAAGCTCCGCCCACATCAACGAAAAATCCATAATAGCAGGTGCGAATGGGGTCTAAAGTACCAAAAGTGGTTCTCCTATGGCGTCGCTTCAAGAACCCTTCAGATTGCTGTTTTTTTTAAGAGTGCATTTCCGTAAGACAGCTCACATTCAGGACACACAGCAATTCTACAATGCCATTTGATTCAGAGCATATAAAAAACATCCCATCTCTCCGCCATCTCGCCTAAATTACTCCTAAATACACAGCATTTTAGCTAATAAAAAGCCAGCATCATTATGATGCATTACAGCAGTACAACAGGTGCAGACACCTTAGCAATAATTATTCCTAACAGTAAAATCCTTTATAGCTCTTTTCTTGAAATCAGGCAATATTAAGGCAAGAAGGCCTGAAAAGGAGCCTCTTTTTTTTCCCTCGATTCCAATTCTTTCATTCAGTTCCTGTCCCCAGTGGCAGCCTTCATGCACTCAATGTTCTGCAGGGCAAAAGCACCCCAAAAGAGATGACATGCAAACTCCAAATCTCATTTCAAACACAACAGCCTGTCAACCGTCTGTAGAATATGAGAAACAAGGGGACGGAGAGTGGTGACTACAGCAAGCGACTTGAATATAAAGCCATGTAAGCAGTTCAGTATTACAGAGATCACCGGGAGCAATGCATGAGAACGGCAGCATCAACATCCTCTCTGAAACGCCGTTGCTTTGTGATACAGTGCAGAGGGAAACAAGAAAGTGCCACAGCCTTTTGGTTTAACCTCTTATCCGAAATTAGGGGGCCGTCTTTTCTGTTCTGGTCTGCAGTTTACGTGCTCTTTCGGTTAGGCCTACCCGGACACATGCAACTGTTACACTGCTGACTCACGTTTTAATATTATAGCAGATTTCTCTAAGCTACAGCTGAGACATTTATAGTTCATGCAAAATATGCAGAGGCACACAGTAGCGAGGGAGCGGCGATGTTGTGTATTCATGCGATGACTAGTCTCCCTGAGGCAGTGGGAAAGGCAAAAGTGGACTGAGTTCAGTTGGTAGGACAGTTGGTAGCTCAGTGGTTGTGGAGACTCACTAACCAGAGGGGTTTAGGTCTGATCTAGGGTGGACAACCCAGGAAAAAGGGTTGGGACCCATTGGGGAGGGTTTCTATGGTCAGTGCAGCCTCCGCAATTGGTCTACCCATGGTCCACCTACAAATCTCCCACAAGCTGGACAAGCTTGTCAGCTGGTACCAGTCCCATTCAACCGAATGACCACTGTAAAGGTCATAATACCTCAACTGTGAGTGCTAGTGGTAAAGCTTATACTGTTAGAATAGATCAGCTGTAACAAGTCAACTGTGGTGTGTTATTAGCATCATGGCAAATTCCTCATTGTGGGTTCCTTAATGGTTCTTGTCTTGGACATAGAGGTTTATTAAAGACCTTCAGAAGGTCCATATCCTTCTGAATATCACATTCTCCTCACCTTGTTAAACAGGGAAATTCAATGTTGCATGTAAACATTGCTAAAGTTTCAAAGCATATCATTCACTTCTCATATATACACCAAATGGACAAAAGTATTGGGACAACCACACTTCTATGGCTTCTTCAGAAGTCAAGTATTAAAAATCTTTATCCTGCTTTTGTTGGAGTAACAGTCTCTACTGTCCAGGGATTCTGGAGCACTGCTGTGTTCCAGAGAACACAGTTCTTCCACTGCTCCACAGCTCAATGCTGGGGGGCTTTATATATACCCCTCTCGCCCACGCCCGGCATTAGGCAGCATGGTGCCAATAGGTTCATGTTTATCTGCTCTAGAGAGTCCTATTCTATTGGCAGTACTTCTCTACAGTGACTAGACAAGCTGTGTGTGTGTGTGTATGTGTGCATTTGCACATCTGTGTCCGCAATTGGTGCAACTTCACGTACCTGAGTGCATTTAATAGACAAGCTGTATGTAGTGTATGGAGGATTCTGGCCTTTTAACCATTACAGAAACGTTATATGATGTGGAGGTGGATTCAGTGGTGCTGTCCACTGAAAGTTTCTTAAGGGAACAAAAAAGTGGTTCCTCTATGGCATCAAAAAACTTTTGCAGGTCTTTTCAGACCTATTTTTATGTCCAGGAACTGGAAAATCTAAATTATGTACAGACTCTAAAGAAAGCCTTGCGCCCAGTGATTCGGGGTAGGATCTGAACCCACAGCGACCCAGACCAAGAAGAAGATGGATGGGTGGATGAATTCCACTGCTTACAAACATACCATAGAAAAAAGCATTATTTGACCTGTTCGACGGTGCTATAGAACCATTTTAAAAGGTTCTCTAAAGGTAAAGATGTTCTCCACCATAGAGAAGAACAACTGAACCATTTAACTACACACACAAACTGAATTCAGAATTAAAGCCAATAAAAACATTGTGCTGTTCATGAGCGACTTACAAAAGTGCTTCACTGTTTACTCAGAAAATACCCATAGCTAGTTTGTATCTGCAAGGATCCAAAATATCCAAAAGCTTAGATACTAGTAAATACAGTAGTCAGCATGGAGACCCCAATACTCTACACTCTCTAGGTGGGTCTTCAGTAATAAAAATGCTCTTTATTCATTGACTATGTTGACTATGTTGGAGATACAAGGTTTTTGTAAAAAGACCATGCTATATTCAGGACCTTTAGCCAATAAGCAAAGAAAATGGATGTTTGGATGGATGTATTAACAAACATACAATACAAAAAAATGGTATTTGACCTGTTCACTGGTGCTGTAGAGCCAATGGTTCTCCATCGTAGAGAAGAACCATTTAACCAGGCCAAGAAACCATTTAAGCACTATAATGGTTCCTGGGCGTTGTCATAGGCTGTGACTAACATGAATCCATACTACTCCCGAATTAGTATTGCAATGGGTCTATTTTAGCACTAAACAGCAGCCTAAACCTACTGTTACAGAACTACACAGGAAAACACCTGAAATTCACAGCATCCAGTGGCTTGTAACCATCACCTGCTTATATAAGCAAACGTCATCAGCTCTAATTCGTTCCAGTGTCTCTTGCTTAGTAACAAAACTCACAATGCATTCTGGTCCACATTCAGCCGATGTAGGGAGCTATAATGTTTACCAAAAAAAAAAGTGGAATGATTGTTGTTAGCTCTCTAAAAATCACGCTCGAATTCCACTTTACGATTCGGATTACTACAAGAAAAATCAACCGACTCGTTAGTGCCCTAAAAAGTGAATAGGGAGTCATTTCAGTCACAGCCATAGGTTAATACATTACCACTGCCTTTACCAAAGAATCACTGAAGCTTGTTTATTTAGCTTGTCCAACATGACAACAGTTGCTAGGAATGAACAAATATTTTTGAGGAGCATATAGATAGATCAAACTATGCCCTTAGGCAAGGCACTGTTCCTAAACGTGTTCCAAGGGTACACCCCTCTCACCCTTATTTCCTCACTTCCGGTTCTGCTAAGGAAGGTGTGGTCTCACGGTTATTACATAATTTTCATTGATGGGGGCGGGGCTTTGCTGTCGGGGACGCATCAACACTAAAAGAATAACTTGTACGTATGTGCACAACTTACGCAACCACCCTGTACAGCATATCGTCACTGTTGCACACAAAAAAACATGTATCTCCATTTTTTTTAGTTTTTCCCTTTGGTGTGATTTAAATTTGGCAGCTGTTCTTTACATTGTATCAAAATGGACGGACCAAAATGACTTCAAATAATATTTTGAAAGTTAATAAGTTATTTTTCTCCTTCTCCTGAAACGCTGATATCCTAGAGATACAAGTTTGTTTTTCCTGTGGCAGTGATGCTATCTAGCCTCTGTCAGGAAAATCATCATTTAACAGTTACTGATATGAGTGATTTAACAATATCTAAAATCCCTTGAGGATAGAGTAACATAACTTAGTTTAAAAAAAGAAATCCTCTCACTCTCCAACAGGCAAAGCGAAGAAATACTGTTTAAATATGCAAGGGGAAACCTTTGAAGCTTCATCCACTATTTAATCAGTTAATATTTAAAGCAGGGATGTTCTTTTTAAAGCCAGAAGCACGGCAGACCGATAAAAAGTGTGTTTAACCGTCACAGACGAAAATCTTCCCTGCCCAAATGCAAATACTTTGAGAGCCGTCTGCCTGATCATTTGTATTCAGAGGCCACGGCAGGCTGTAGTAGGGATGAGGATGATGATAAATACAGCAACATTTTGTTGAGGCAGACCTCTAGGGAGCGCCGATCATCATCTTGTTTTTTATTGGACTTTTGCTCAAGCACCTCCATCTTCCTCCCTCCAAACCCTGGCGTGCATATTTTACAGATAAACCACTTTCAAGTGTAATCACACTTCTTCTCTGTGATGGGGCGGGGGTTGGAGGTGGGGGGGGGGGGGTGGTAGATTGTCAACAAACAGATCTGAAAGCTCAGTCCAGCTGTTTCTGCACTGCCACTGCCACAACCCAGCTGGACACATGTATTACTGCTCTCCTTTCTCCTCCCACTGCATCTCATCACAAACATCAATGCTAATTTTCCCCATCATCATTAATACATCCAACAGTGGATTGATTAAAGCTGCCACAGATATTGGACCCCTCCGGTGCCGTTAGCATTTTCCCATTGTTTTTCCTTTTCATATAAATGCCTTAACCGCGCATGATAAACAATGGAGCGGGAACGATTTCTGCATTACCGTTCACTTTAGCTATCGATCCGTAGCTGTACATCAGTGCTGGTGCGGTTATTTCGGCTAACCTCGCTCTTCCAGCCTTGCCTTGACAACACTGCGCTGCTCAGGGGACACTGATAACTGTTAGCAGCCTCTCTGATCTTTCACCAGGGATGCTGAAGCAAGGGCGGACCTCGTGACCCTAATCCTGCTTCACAGTCTAGGCCAGTGGTGGGCAACACCAGTCCCAGAGGGCCGGATTCCTGCATAGTTTCTGCTTTTCCTGCTCAAACACACCTGATTCAACTCACCTGTTAATTGCTAGGTTTAGTAGGTCTGTTACAACAGCAGGCAAACTGTGCTGGACTCCAGCCCCTGTTCCCCTCTAGTCTAACCCTGTCCCCATGGCCAACAGTGCATCCCCCACCTGCCTGATGCACACTGCAATGCCAGTGACAGAGTAGAAAGACAGAGAGCTGTTGTGTTACGTTAAAGAAAGCACTGCTAGATTGTCTCCTTGGCGCTGAATAAAAGGGCCTGGTCAAGCATGGTATGGATCTTGCTTTCTGTCTGGGGTGGGTACTGAGGGATGGAGATGGAGCCAATATCAGAAAAGAAACCAGAACCAGGATTCTACTGGATTTTGGGGCACAGCTGTAAGGATTGGCTTGCACTCAGGATCAGGATGTTGGATCATCACCATCCCACCTCATCATCCCCAACTCCCCAACTCATTGATGAAGCACCATCCATCATTCCAGAGAACACAGTTCCTCCACTGCTCCACAGCTCAATGCTGGTGGGGCTTTATATACCTATATACACCAGCCCACCCCATGGCATTAGGTATGGTGCCAATAGGTTCATATATAGTCCTATTCTTTTGGCAATACTTCTCTACAGGAAGAAGTAAAAAGCTGTGAGTGTGCATTTACACATCTGTGTCAGCAAATAGCTGAATGCATTGCAATCAAACTTAGAAAAAGGAAACCAAATATACACTATAATGTCCAAATATATATGGACAGGAGAGGGTTTTTCTTTAAGTTGCCACCATTGCTGACAACACACACACACAGCTTATCTAATCCATGTAGAGAGGTACTGTCAATAGAGTAGGACTTTCTGGAGCAGATAAACAGGAGTCTATTGGCACCGTGCTGCCTTACGCCAGGGATGAGTTTAGGTTGGTTAGTTGGCGATTAGGTGGGGTGGTGATCATCCAACATCCTGACCTCACTAACACTCTTCTGGCTAGATGCAATCGAACCCTCACAGCAATGCTCAAAAATCTAGTATCACAAAGCACACAAAGCAGCTTTACAGAATCAGTAATTAGTAAAAAGACAAGAAATCAACAATCAGCATCCAGTGAGCACCCAGAGGTGACAGTGGCAAGGACAAACTCCCTCAGAGCTGGAGGAAGAAACATTGGGAGGAACCAAGACTAATAAGGGGGACCCATCTATCCTCTTCTGGTCAGAACTATTTATAAATGATTGATAAAAGGCACCAAACCACTTAAACTACTATACTGCTCAGGTGTAAAATAACTTAATATGAGTAATGAGACTAATGATAGTTAATAGTGGTTATATTTATAGTGGCAGATTAGTTAGGGGGGCAGTGGAAAGTCTTCTTCTCTGGAGGGTAGGGACAGTTACTCCAACAAACGCTGGATAAACTCAATTTTAATACACTTAATTTTGAGAGAAACAATAAACGTATCCCAATACTTTTGTCCATACAGTGCACTTGCTAGCTTGCTATAGTCACTAAGTAACGCCACATTTCAACGTCTATCATTTAGTACATGAATATGAGCAGGTAGCTATATTTACAATCAATTCTGATATGCAAGACAATCATATTTGGTCAAAATCTGAACCGTCAAAAATTTCGCATTTGAGAAACAAATAGGGTTTTACTCTGCAGTGTGAACCAACTCATGAAAACAACAGAAGCACAACAATAGCTGCTAATGATACTACTGATCCTAGTTATGCACTTTTTACAAACCAGTTTGCCATACATACATACAGTATGCTTACAGTTTTGCTGATTAGATTTGTGAGCCACATTAGATTCACAGCTTCGGTGTAGAACGACAGAAGTAAACCTTGGATAGCCAACGTACCTTGGCTAATTGACTACATTTAATGCAAGAAAAACATGATTTTTGACCAAAATATCCCTTTACAACATAACGTCCTTGGGAAAAAAGGAGCGATCAGTATGTTTTCACTCTAAGGACTTAAAGACGGTCACATAAAAACAGAGTTAAAATAAACTCCACTGGAATGGAAACTGTAACATTGGGCAGAAAATGCAAAGCAAATACTGCAACCTTCAAATAATCCGAACTCTAAATACTGACCAAATTGCTCCTATTGCGAAAACAGTCAAGAAATAATGTGTACAGGTCGCTAAACTACATGTCCAAATATTTGTGGACACCCCTTCTAATGAATGCATTCAGCTACTTTAAGTTGCACACAGGGCTTGTCTAGTCCCTGTAGAGAAGTACTGCCAATAGAACAGGACAGATAAAAATGAGCCTATTGGCACCATGCTGCCTAATGCCAGACGTGGACTCCTCAGCACTGAGCTGTGGAGCAGTGGAAGAACTGTGCTCTCTGAAATGATGGATGGAGCTGGGGATGAATTGTGATGGTGATCATCATCCAACATCCTGACCTCATTGACACTGTTGTCACTGAATGCAATCAAATTCCTCACAGCAATGCTCCTCCAAAATCTAGTAGAAAGCCTTCTTCCCTGGACAGTAGAGACAGTTACTCCAGCAAAAGCAGGAGAAGCTATTTTTTTAATACCCTTGATTTCCAACGAAACAATGAATGAGGTGTCTCAATACTTTTGTCCATATAGTGTACTTTACACACAGCTTGCTTCAGGCAAACACTTCTATTACATGAGCAACAAAATAGGCATAATAGACAGCAAATGATTAAACAAAATTAAAAAGGGAATGTACAGTGACCCTCAATCCTTTTAAAACTGCTGCATTATTAACAGGACATGACGAGCCTATACAGAGATGTGCAGATCAGGACAGCCCTAACTTTGTATCTAGCTTGGCCTACAGCAATCTGAACAGCATTTATCCAGTGTTTAGTCATTTCTCTAGTCTAGTGCAAGTGTCCCCCACTGCAAGAACACAAACGCATCAAGCAGGCCAAGGCTAGAAGTTATCTTCTCTTCCGTGGCACTGCAATCTCGTCAACAATTGAGCAGTGCTCCTGTAGCTGTCCAAATCGCACTAACGAGGGCTTTTTTCAAACTGGCTGTCATCATTTTTGGCAAGATCTATTCTTGTGGTTTCCCCTACGAAGGAATAATGGGGTAAAATGAAGGCTTCCTGAGACGATGCACACAGATTGTAGCCCACAGTGTGGTCAGACCAGACCCTCTTGTGTAATAATAACTGTGCTGCCCAAAAGAAAGCCAAGCAGAAAGTGCTTTTTTGCTGCAGCTGGCCTAAAATGCCTTTCCAGGTCAGCTGAAAAATGTGACATTTTGAGCTCACGTGACATTTGGCAGACACACATTATAATACATACAGCAGTTTGGCATTGTAGGATGCATGAACAACCAGTAGACATAAGAGAAATAATCAGGTAAGATAAAGCGCCAACGATGAGTCTGGACACAATCTCTGCACATTCATTCAAAGAGCTGCAAATATCCAGTGATTACAGCGTTCGGAAAAACATGACGCAATCGTTAAAGGCAAAGCAATTGCTTGCTGAAAACTATTGGGTAAATCGTTCTAATCAATCCAGCTTCCAATCATTGGGAGAAAAAAACAGCGAGGACCTGGAATTTGGCTGCTTTAACAGTGAGAAGGAAAAACAGGCTTTGCAAAATGTAAAATTTTATTTTCAAAAATGTAAGCAACAGATTACACAGTTAACTTTCAGCAAATGCAATCCTAACTTAAACAGTACTCACGTCCGGGACTTCAAAATGAAAGACTCACAAACTTACACACTATCTACCTATAATATACAAAAAAATACATAATAAATATTAAAATGGCCACAAGAGAAAAAAGTAAGTTAATCAAAACAATCAGTAGAGAGCAAATGTCGGGAAAGTATAAACAAGACGCTGTGCCTTAAATACAATGTTTTTTTGTTGTTTTTTCCGTTAAATTTTTTACAAATTGTGCAAGATTTTATACTAAGGCTCTGGTCTTGACGTGACAGCTGTCCAGCTTACAGACTCACTCACTCGCACGCACTCACACACACACACACACACACACACACACACACACGCTCTCTGCTCCCTGCATTCTGCGCACTCAGTGGGGTGTAGGTGTGTAGCAAACCGTTGCAGGATAAGAAATGGGACGTCTGGTGCAATGCCAGTGGTGATGCTCATGAAAGTGGATATGCATTAAAAATGAACATGCACTTCACATTAATGTGAAAACACTCCCTCTATGCCTAGAGACATTGTAGAGGAGCACATCTGAAAAACAGACCTGACTCCTCCCCCCCAACCCCAATCCCCCTTCCATAAAAAAAGAAACCAAACATAAACATCATAACCATTAAGGCAAGAACATCTGGAGTGGTATCAGCAATACTGTAACAATATGTCAGTGTTTAGGTACATGGATATGAAACATTTAACTGGTTCTCCACTGTCATTTTAGCACAAGGTTCTCAAGAGCAACTTTTTAAAATCCAAACATTAAGACTGTTAGAAACTGAGATAAGAAAAGAACATTGCCAGACACGGACATACTGCATGGATCATAAAACTACAGGAAATAATTTAAGTTGCAATTGGAAAACCACACATCAGTATCCATTGAATCCCGCTAACCCCCGCCCCGCCCCCCCGCTCGTCCCCGGAAAGTTGGAAAAAAAGAAAAGATATCACTTACATTTAAACCAATTTTATCCTCTTGTGAAGGTGTATTCCAACAGAGTTTGTCACCCCACATGTTTTGTTTACTTACAGTGAATGAGAAGTCTGTTGCAAATGAAAGCATTCATATTTCAGTTTGGGGAGGAAAAAAAATGAGACATCCTTGCAATGCAACTCAGCGAAAAAAGCATCTTTTTAACTTCTTTATAACTTAGTGCAACTTTTTAAACGCAAAACCATTCCAGTGATTCCCAGAAGGAATTCAGATTTGTTTTCTGTCATGTACACCTTGAGTCTTCAACATATCCAAAGCAAAAGGGTCAGTCTAATGTTAACATCACATTTCTTTCCATCCTTTGTTTTTTCTTTCGATTTTTCTCTTTCTTTCTTTCTTTTTATTTTTGCTTATCTGCTTTAAAATGGCCTTCCGCAGCAGTTGTTTACTAGAACATAAACACAGGAGGGGTCCTCCGCTCCCTGATTATTTTTATTCCCTTCGAGCTTCACGTCTGGCGCTCATTCACATCGAGAGGTGTGCATGATTGACAGTTCCACATCAGGCCTACAGGGTGGGGACTGGGGTGCGTGGGGAGTGGGGTTATAGTGAAGAAGGGAAAGAGAGGAGAGCTATACAACGGGACGTATCCCTGACCAATCAGGGGAGCCAAAAAAATACCCAAGACCAAAAAAACAAAAAATAAACAACAAAAACCCAAGCCTTCATATAACACAGTAGGGTTCCCTAGGTAACCTGGATTTTCTGCAGTAGAGGAGCGTGGTGCTGAAGCATCGTCTCAGCTCCCGGTTGGAGAAAATGCAGATGAAGGGGTTGACTCCCGCCTGAGCAAAGCTCATCCACACGGCTGCGGTGAGGTAGCCTCCAGGCACCACGGGGCCCCTGGCGAACACCCTCCAGTAGCAGGCCACCAGGTAGGGCCCCCACAGGCTCAGGAAGAAGAAGGTCATGATGTAGAACATCCTGCTTATCCTCTTTTCAGTCTTGAACTCGTCCAGCACCAGCAGACGCCTGCGGCCTGCCGCATTGCTGTTCTGCCGGATCCCCAGCAGGGTCGGAGGCGTGGGGCCTCGGCCGAACCCGGCCAGCCAGTTGGCCGCGGCCTGGCCGCTGGCCCCCGGACCGTGGAAGGTCCAGTTCTGGCTGACGGCCGGCACAAACTGGACGGGTTTCATCTTCCGACGGTCGTGAACGAAAAAGATGAGCTTGAGGTAGACAAGCTGGGTGGCCAGGAGGATGAGGGCGAGCAGCAGCATGAAGCCCAACGAGTCGTTGGCGCGGAAGGAGCGGTGCTGGAAGGTGCACTGGTCCTCCTCGCGGATGAACGAGTAGGTGCCCACGTCCAGCACCGGCGGAAAGGCCATGGCCACGGACAACGTCCACACCATGCAGATGACGGCCAGGCAGGTCCAGAAGGTCAGCCTCTTTGTGTAGAAGCGGTGGTGGGCGATGGCCAGGTAGCGCGTCACGCTGATGCAGAACAGCATGAAGGCCGTGTGGAAACAGGAAAGCACGCCCAGGAAGGCGATCACTTTGCAGGTGAGCGTGCCGTACGTCCAGGCCGAGCCATTCTTGACCGAGGTGAACACAAAGGGGAAGCAGATGGCGGAGCGCAGGATGTCCGAGGCGCACAGGTCCAGCAGAAAGTAGTAGGGCGCGCGGTGCAGGCTCTTGTCTTTGACCAGCAGGATGGAGATCAGGAGATTTCCGACCACCCCGACGCCGATGATGAAACCCAGGGAGGTCAGTTTAAGGAATGTGGCGAGCGGAGAGACATTCTGCAAGATGTTGTGGTCCCCTGCATGGCTATAGTTCGCCATAGATGGAGGAGGGATCATAAAGATGATTAAAGCTTCAGCCAAGTATCATGATCTGGATGCAATGGGGAGCGATAGATCCATTTGGTGTGCTTTGAAGCAGATTCCAGCCTTGTTATCTGCCTCTCTTCTAAGGCATCCTTTGTTCCTTTGTCTCATCACACCTAAAAAAAATCCCTGAAAAACACGATCCACCCATCAGGATTTGCTGGCACAAAGCAAAACAGGCTGCTTTTCATTGCACTACTCCCTCTCTACATCAGGCTCGGTGCCATTGCGTAAGAGCGCACTGAGTTTCGTGCTCTTGTCATTTATTTCTCATCACCTATCTGAGCATCACATTACAACTGCAATGCAATGGTATGCAGGCGGTGCAGAGCCTGTTTCGACTCACACAGTTGGTTTATTCAACTCGACATGGCACAGGCGTCCGTCCTAGCAACACGAGGCGTCTCCCTAAATTAGGCAAACGTTAAAACAACAAGGCTGCCCTTGATCTTCTCCTATAAACACACGACAACAAAGGCTTTAAATCGAGGTGAGAAGGCGGTGAAACATTTATATAGCTAGCTAGTAGCTAGCTGGAGAGCTAGGAGCTGCAGCAAGGAGGCTGTTGATCACACCCAGGGAATCTGCAGAACTGATGTGGGCTCTTATTTACCACGACCAGCTAAAATAATAAAAAAAAATAGTTAGCTAGATAGCTAGCTACAGCTATAACTAGCTAGCTAACTACCTGAGCGACCATGTTACCATGGTAAGAAGCCCAATACTGACTGAGGGAGGAAGGGAGCGATGTCATAGATATCCACGACTAGCTAGCGACGCGCTAGCGGTTTATCTAACGGTTTTTCGACCAACGGCTTCTCCTCCTCACGACGAATTCCCAACAAAACGACCGAATATCCCCGATATTGATATCACAGGACATCCCAACGCATATATCTAGCTAGCTATTTTAACGTGAGGCAAAGGCAAGCTGCCATATTCGACGACAATCCGCGAAGAAAGCCCCGGACCTGCCGTTACCGCTGGATATCGCTAGCTCGCGCGCCGCTTCAGTCCCCAGCCGTTTAAAACCCCCTCAGCTTCAGCGCGAGCGTCGCAACCGTTATTTTTCAAAACACCGCCGTCCGCCTTTATTTGTTAGCCATATTGAAGGCGTCGTCGAGCCGAGGTGTTCAGACGATCGCAAAAAACACACACACACACACACACACACACAAACGTCGTCTTATCTTAGCAGCTCCATTTTTCTGTAACGTTTTTGTAACGTTAGCTAGCTATCTAGATACCTCACCGAGTCTCTGTCAGAACCGCTGTGGGTCGACTCCGCTGACCGAGCCGCCGAAGTCCTCCGCTTTGAGAAACGGCTGCGCGGAAAACCGAGGACACAACAGCGAAGGTATCAATCGAAAAGCATACCTGTTGATACTGCCCTTTGTCTCCCCGGAGGTTATTTACATGGTAGGAGTCGCTTTGCCGTAAAAAAGCTCGGGTTTTGTTGCCTGCCCTTTTTCCCCCCA
This sequence comes from Salminus brasiliensis, assembly GCF_030463535.1. NCBI lineage: Eukaryota > Metazoa > Chordata > Actinopteri > Characiformes > Bryconidae > Salminus > Salminus brasiliensis. Next base: position 53,645,833 of record NC_132879.1, on the reverse strand, counting down.
CTGTGAATATACAGTAAGCGGCGCAGACGGAGCATGCGCACTGGCGCTGTTTGTGATCCTGGCCGCGTCTCGTCTCTTGTTGCAGCAGCAGCAGCAGCAGCAGCAGCAGCAGCATCAGGGCCGTTTCTCGCAATGAGAGGTATGAGCAGTCGTTTAGGGTCCCTGAGTCAAATGGGAGACCCCCTACCTCCCCAACCCGCCTCCTAACATCTAACATCTAACATCTAATCAGTCTGTCATGTTGACTGATACAGATATTATTATTATTATTATTATTATTAAGTAGGCCTAATGTGTTAATATATATAATATACTATACATTATATATATATAGTTATTTTTAATAAATTATTATTTTTTATTATTACAGTCTCATGCAACATTTTGTTTATTTCCTAGGTAAAAATAAGTGACAGAAAACAAACTTAAATGCAAAGAAACATTTTTATAGATTGTGTCTAATTTATTAAATATTAAATGTCATATTAAATGTGCCTTTACCCTTGCACACACCCACATTTAGAGAAAAGGGGGCCCTTTTCTCTCCCCACTCGACTGAGCAGTCGTTTAGGGTCCCTGAGTCAAATGGGAGACCCCCTACCTCCCCAACCCGCCTCCTAACATCTAACATCTGACATCTAATCAGTCTGTCATGTTGACTGATACAGATATTATTATTATTATTATTAAGTAGGCCTAATGTGTTAATATATATAATATACTATACATTATATATATATATAGTTATTTTTAATAACATTTTTTATTATTACAGTCTCATGCAAGTTTGGGCATCCCTGGTCACATTTTGTTTATTTCCTAGGTAAAAAATAAGTGACAGAAAACAAACTTAAATGCAAAAAAACATTTTTATAGATTGTGTCCAATTTATTAAATATTAAATGTCATATTAAATGTGCATTTACCCTTGCACACACCCACATTTATTATTTTTTTATTATTTCATTTAGTGCATTATGTTAAACTAAGCTACTATACAGTCAGTAAGATCAACACCACACACTAACTTTCTCCCCACTCGACTGAGCAGTCGTTTAGGGTCCCTGAGTCAAATGGGAGACCCCCTACCTCCCCAACCCGCCTCCTAACATCTAACATCTGACATCTAATCAGTCTGTCATGTTGACTGATACAGATATTATTATTATTATTATTATTAAGTAGGCCTAATGTGTTAATATATATAATATACTATACATTATATATATATATATATAATATGTATTAAGGTCACTGTATAAACAATTTAGTTTAGCTTCGGTGCATATAGTTAATGATAGATTTATTGTGTTTATTTACACTAAAATGCATAAAATAGAAATCCCATTTTTCACAAATGTCTGTATGGGTCAGTCCGATGTAAGGTCATTCATAGTGGTGTGATGGTTCACTATAGAAAAATGAGACTCAGGCTTCGTTACAGTGGTGGTAGTGGTGGATTACCTGTGTGTACAGCACAAATACACGTGTTTTATTCACTAACCATAACAAACGTGTACATATTTGTATATGTAATATTGATCATGTATCCAACAGTGGAAAGTCTGTTTATCTGGATCCCTTTGGAGAGCATTTTGCAGACCAACACATACCTCAACGCTATGAACTGCTAAAAAAAAAAGAAAAGTTAATGTAAAATAGTGTCGTTTTTTTGTGAAGGACTTCTCTGCTGATCTCTTCTCACTATCAGCTATAAATAATACTCACTCTACCACACACACACACACAGAAAAGAAATATATGGGCATGCATTTTTTATATGTGAAATACATTTATATTATAATATTATATTTATTTCAAAATGTATGTCAAAACATTCCATTACATTAAGAAAAAACTTTTTTTAGACATTTGTTCATACATTAACATGTATTTCTTTTCCATGTGGGGTCCTATCACCATCAAACCACTGAATGACTTACTGTAGTACTATTTAATAGAAAAATGTTAATAAAATATAATATTATATATATATATATATATATATATATATATATATATATATAATAGAAAGTAGTTGGGAGTGAAAAATATGTGTTATAAATAAAAAATATTATAAATATAGTTATTTTTAATAAATTATTATTTTTTATTATTACAGTCTCATGCAAGTTTGGGCATCCCTGGTCACATTTTGTTTATTTCCTAGGTAAAAATAAGTGACAGAAAACAAACTTAAATGCAAAAAAAAAAAATGCACATTTTTATAGATTGTGTCCAATTTATTAAATATTAAATGTCATATTAAATGTGCATTTACCCTTGCACACACCCACATTTATTATTTTTTTTATTATTTCATTTAGTGCATTATGTTAAACTAAGCTACTATACAGTCAGTAAGATCAACACCACACACTAACTTTTGCATAATACTACATTACGGATAGGTTGGGGGTCCATCAAATGTTCAGTAACAGTCATTACGGTCTTACTTCGGCAACTTGTGCACAGCGGGGGGCAGCAGCACTGGCCCTTTTCTCTCCCCACTCATCAGCAGCATTCAGGCTACCATTCTCTGCAGTAGGCCTAATTAGGACCATCAGTGACCATCTTAAAGACATCTATTCATCTACTCCCTTCATCTCAAACAAGCATGTATGCACACTTGCATCAGTTATACCGATGGTGTCGTACAGTACTCCTGAAATGACCCGGAAGCCTAATTCCAAGTCTAGAAAGAGTCTGATCTGTTACTGTGGGAAGTGAAGGAGGTTATGCAGCGCATATAAGCTGGAGTTCACCTCAGGACAAGCTCATAAAATAATGAAGACAGAGCTCACATCTCCCTGCAGATGTAAACATCTCTGTATATGCATGCTTGAATAACAAGCAGATCTCAGGCCTAGCCTTCCAGACCTATTTTTAAGGGGTAATGAGTTACTTAATTGGAGCTGCAGGATCTATTTATGACATATAGCATTAATAATAATAATAATAATAATAAAAACACATCAATGAGAAACACCATGACACTTACATCTGGCCTACATAATGGCAAAGTTTATTCAAGAAAAGAAGCGGCAGCAAATCACTGATCTCTGAACAGTTCAAGCACAGCTCACCCTGTAAAGATCACAAGCCTTAGTGCAAACATCAAGTGCTTCATCAGTGCTTCAGATAGGAGGAGGCACATGCCTGAAGCATCAAAAGGAATAGCAGACAGTGCATATAAGCCAGAAGGACAGAACAGGATGATCACTAAGATGGAAAAGGACCACCACCCCATATGAAAGTCCAATGCTTTGAAGTCCATGTCGTGAAGATGTGCTTCAGGCCACAGCCACATGTGTCGTCCAGGAAGCTGCACAGTCTCTCCTTCCCCTTCTTCTCAGTTCTCAGGACGCACAGAAGGCAAGGTTCCCAAAGCCAGCATTGAGCTCTTAGCCTTTTATCCACAGCATGGTTCCCCCCACAGTCTCTGCCCCATGCGTTCATCAGAGCATTTCAGGAGGCGAGACGCAGCCACGTCCAGGCCTGGGGAGGTGGGGAGGTGGGTGGGTTGGGTGGTGACAAAACTTCCCCCTAAAACTGTCCGTTACGTCTCCGCGCGTACCAGCCCAGGCAGGCGCAGAACCCCACCACCGTGATAGTCATTCCCAGGAGGAGAGCCACAGCGTCGCCGCCGTCAAACGCCTCTGCAGCGGGGATAAGAGCGCTGAGGACCAGGCAGAGCACCGCGAACACACTCTGGGATCTCCTACAGGAGGCCATGTTGGTAGTGTTGGTTGGTGCTGACGAGCGCGTCACATGATCCAGCTGCGCTTCCCGATTCTGCTGCGGCCAATTACAGCAGCGCTGCGATCGTAAGCCCCGCCCCATCGACTCTAACTGCACTCCGATTGGATTAAACGAAGTTGCGAGAACATCGTTTGTTTATTTACTGGTAAAAAGACTAATTTTCTTTATATATCTGGTCCATTGCTTTATATATATGATTATTCTAAATTTTATTATTATTATTATTATTTAGATTTGTTAGTTGCATACATTAAATTCTTTAAAATGAAATGATTAAGTGGATGAATGATTTATCCACTCAATATATTTATTATTATTATTGTTGTTGTTGTTGTTGTTGTTGTTGTTGTTGTTTAGATTGGATACTGGGAGAAAACTAAAAACGATAGATAGATAGATAGAGAGACAGACAGACAGACAGATAGATAGATAGACAGATAGATAGATGGATCGATAGATAGACAGAGAGATAGATGGATAGATAGATAGATAGATAGACAGATAGACAGACAGTCAGATAGATAGATAGATGGATAGACAGATAGACAGACAGTCAGATAGATAGATAGATATATAGATAGACAGATAGATGGATCGATAGACAGACAGATAGATGGATCGATAGATAGACAGAGAGATAGACAGAGAGATAGATAGATAGATAGATAGATAGATAGACATACAGATAGATGGATCGATAGATAGACAGACAGATAGATGGATCGATAGATAGACAGACAGATAGATGGATCGATAGATAGACAGAGAGATAGACAGAGAGATAGACAGAGAGATAGATAGATAGATAGATAGACAGATAAATAGATAGATAGATAGATAGATAGACATACAGATAGATAGATAGATAGATAGATAGACATACAGATAGATAGATAGATAGATAGATAGATAGATAGATAGATAGATGGATAATAGATAGACAGACAGATAGACAGACAGATAGATGGATAGATAGATATCCGTATTGCATCATACGGTGTATTAGCTCAGAAGACACATGTAGGTTTGTAAAGAATTCAGAGTTGATAAGATAAGATAAGATAAGATAGTCCTTTATTAGTCCCGCAGTGGGGAAATTCTCAAATAAATTGATAAATTGATAAATGTCTATAGGCCTCTCTGATGGACTATATATCTTGATATATATATATCAAACCATATGATTATTCTAAATTTTATTATTATTATTATTATTTAGATTTGTTAGTTGCATACATTAAATTCTTTAAAATGAAATGATTAAGTGGATGAATGATTTATCCACTCAATATATTTATTATTATTATTATTATTGTTGTTGTTGTTGTTGTTGTTTAGATTGGATACTGGGAGAAAACTAAAAACGATAGATAGATAGATAGACAGACAGACAGACAGACAGACAGATAGATAGACAGATAGATAGATAGATATATAGATAGACAGACAGATAGATGGATCGATAGATAGACAGATAGACAGACAGATAGATAGACAGACAGATAGATGGATCGATAGATAGACAGAGAGATAGATAGATAGATAGATAGATAGATAGACAGATAGACAGACAGTCAGATAGATAGATAGATATATAGATAGACAGACAGATAGATGGATCGATAGATAGACAGACAGATAGATGGATCGATAGACAGACAGATAGATGGATCGATAGATAGACAGAGAGATAGACAGAGAGATAGATAGATAGATAGATAGATAGATAGATAGATAGATAGACATACAGATAGATGGATCGATAGATAGACAGACAGATAGATGGATCGATAGATAGACAGACAGATAGATGGATCGATAGATAGACAGAGAGATAGACAGAGAGATAGACAGAGAGATAGATAGATAGATAGATAGACAGATAAATAGATAGATAGATAGATAGACATACAGATAGATAGATAGATAGATAGACATACAGATAGATAGATAGATAGATAGACATACAGATAGATAGATAGATAGATAGATAGACATACAGATAGATAGATAGATAGATAGACAGACAGATAGATAGATAGATAGATAGATAGATAGATGGATAATAGATAGACAGACAGATAGACAGACAGATAGATGGATAGATAGATATCCGTATTGCATCATACGGTGTATTAGCTCAGAAGACACATGTAGGTTTGTAAAGAATTCAGAGTTGATAAGATAAGATAAGATAAGATAGTCCTGTATTAGTCCCGCAGTGGGGAAATTCTCAAATAAATTGATAAATTGATAAATGTCTATAGGCCTCTCTGATGGACTTTGTTTAATCTCCACTCTTCATTTCTGCAGAAATGTTGAACAAATGGTGGAATTTTCCTTTAATAAAACATTACAGTACACAGCAGTTATACGTACCATAGCATATATTCATATATTCAGTGTTTGCTGAAGCCTAATCATATTTATTTATTTATTTATTTGCTCAAACATGAATATTTATTCATTCATACAAATATACACACATACTAAGAGAGCACTGAGCAGTATTAGAGCAGCCAGTAATAGCTTTGTGGTGTTTGGTATTTGTCATTTTTATCCAAGGTCTCTACATTACTGAGCAGCTTTGTATTGCCATATGTAGGATTACATGCGAGACGAACCCAAAATCAGGGAGTTCCCATGGGTAGGCCTGCATGTAGCGTGTTGTGATGTTAGAGCTTATTTAGAAAGAATACCACAAGGATATTTTTTGGCAAGGGAGGACAGTTTTGGTGGACACTGTACAGAAGACCATTGGTTGCATGTTAAAGTTATCTACAGCCATTTTCAGAAGGCATGTCGATGAAGGCCTGGCAACATTCATTCAAGTGTTTGTGTATTAAAGATAGAAATGGACTCCAACCAGTATTTCCGCTGATTTACCAAAGTATATTTAGCATGCCCAAATGTCTCTCCAGCTTGGTAAAGTGGGAGAGAGCATACTGAACATGCTCCAAATCGGCCGTGTTTCGCTGGCTGACATGGGCTGTGTTTCGCCTCATGCCACAAATTAATTGGCATATGGCGCAGTGGGGGCTCACCAGCTTTGCATCTATCTGTGGCTGTGCAATGCAGGACTCAGTGATTTAATTAGAGCATACCGGCCAAAGTAAAACATTGACCTTGTAAGCCTGCCACGGTGTCCGACCGCCCCGTCCGCCTCTGTCCAGCTCGTTTACGATGCTCTTTCCACAGCATGCCGGCGCAGGGATTATCAGCGGGTCTGAAATGTGAGCCCGCTACTAAAGAGCCACATTATGATGCAGGACGCACAGCGAAGGAGATTAATGCCATTGTCCTAACCTGCTGTACAGATGCTCCTATTTCTCGATATTCGCTCTCCTCTGCGCTGATCGATGACCAGGGGACCTCGCAGGCCGAAGAGAGATGAGTGGCATGCTAACACTTTGAAGATCAGAGTGGGGTCTGAGGTAGTCAACTGTGGAACCAAAGACTGGTGTTGCAGTAGGCTCTGGGGATGTTTCCTAAAGGTCCTTTTTAATTGTAAATGAGGTCTGGGAATGCAAAGAACCTTATTTAATGTTTGAAGGGCCCCAATCATGGAACATTTTCCTCATTTTTCATGTAGTATGTAAAGACTACATTTCAAAATGCACCATTCACTCCCCATACCACTCCATTCACTCCATATTAATATGGAAACTAGGCAGCAAACACAGCCATTGCCTCTTATCCCGTGCAAATTGGTCGTTTTACAGACGTCCTGTAGTAAAATTATATTAGTCCACCTCAAAATGTAAACCTAATCCCTTGCCTTTATTTATTAAATGGCCTTTATTTATATATAAAACCATAATTGCATAATTCTTTATATAATGCATTACATTTATGTACAGTTCTGTTTTGGTAGATTGCATTATTTAATAGTTTAAATCCTAAACAGTGACATTTGAGTTAGACTTTTTACACCAATAATTCAGTAACTAGTAATTATTCAGTGTCTGCTATGAAACTAATATGTACCTTGTGTCATTTGAGGGCGGGAAACCCCTTAAATTACAGCCCTACAGAAAGGCCCGTAGGCTGGAAAGGCTAATCAGTACTGCGTCCATTAACATACAGTATACAGCAGTGTTAAAGGCACAGTAAGAGGCACAAGAGTCATGTTAAAGCAGCATTGTGTGAGAATTGTCATTTCTTGCTAAGAACTGGAAGAAGTGGAGAAGTGAAATTCGTGCTGTGAACCACTCCTTGAGATAGACATGCTTACACGCATTTCTGGACAAGCTGGGAGATGCAGAATGGGTGTTCCCTCGAGTTGTGCTACCTTGTCAAAGCATGCTACCACAGTGTATATATATTGGTAAAGCTGCCTAAATAAAGGATTTTAGATAGGCTAAAAGCATCAGATCAGAGAACGCTCCCAGCAGAAGTATAGGAAAGACATTTGGATAGTGTTGGTGATTATATCAGGGTAAATATCCCAGATTGTATGAAGCACCCTAGACAAACACACCAACACTGAAAGGTAAAGAAGTATGTGGGCTGAGGCAGTAGATTAATATTAGAGGATTTTACACTACTATGGGGTTAAGCAGTTCCCATAAGCACTGGCCTGCATTTTTACGTAGTTACATAGTGCAGTTAGCAGCATGCAGAGCTCAGAGTCACATCGATCAAGGCGCTATACTGCTAATCACAGGTCAGTGGAGCTTTGACATGATTCTTAAGCTGCTATGTTAAGGTAAAAATGCTACATAGTGTTGCTTTAAATATTACAGCTGTTTTGGGTTCATAAAACAACACAAAAATGTAGGATATAGGCTTTATAAAGAACCTTAGCATAATGGAAAGATGTAATACAAGACTCAATAACACATTCAGTAATGTGTTTCTTCTAGAAAACTGCCTCAAAGCCAAGCATATTTAAGAGAGCTTCGTTTTTTTAGCAGTGTATACACGTCTGTGTTCATGCTGGCCTAACAGCAAATGAGACTCTGCAAAACTGAGGCCTACAGAATGTGTGTCCTGTTGCGTATGAGCTAGCTCGGCAGCCATTGTTAGACTATATTTCACCAAGCCGTGAAGCACTACGTTTTGCATATTAGACCCTGGCCGCTTCCACTTCAGATCCCGTTATTTTCCTCCCTCCCGTCTCCACGTGTAGCGGCGGATTCATCCACCTTTGCTAAAAAGCACACAATAAACACCCTCTCTCAAGATTAATTATACACTGAAATAGGTTTCTTAGAAGAGAGGAGTGAAAGTGAGTCTTAGAAGCAATTGCTGCCTTTGTACCGAGCCTTTGGTACATCCATAATGAATTCCTGTGAGACGACATGACAAATGGATTGTCCTGTGGCTTTCGTGCTAATGTTCTGGATGTTAAATACTTAACAGAGCTGAGATGTTGGCGCGGAAGAAGGACGACTGGTCCCACTGACTCACAGAGGCTGGCAGGGCAGCTGAGGAGAGGCGCTGTGGTTTGAAATGGCTTCAAGGTAAGCCGGACCTACAAAGCGCCTCGTATGTCGTGGCTGGCCCCGGGCTGGAACGTGCCAGAATGAGCCACTCAGGCTCTGTGATGCCCAACATGGCAAACAGCTAGGCGCTCCGCTGCCACGGCTCAACAGTTGCAGGCCGGCGAAAGGGAAATCTATTCATTGTGAAATGGTTTGATTGCATCGTTATCCAATTCATTTCCTTTCTGACTCTTGTCCCCTTCTCACGTTCCCCCGTTGCTGGTCTCCACCTGGTGAAAGACACGCACTGTCCCACTTCCAATCTGGTGCAGTGTCAAATCTTAATGGAATTTATGATCAATGGTTTTCAGCCCAAACCACTTTATTTTCTTGTTTTGTTTGTGTTCTGTCTAGTGCTTTTTTCCCCCCCTTTTTTCTAACAAAGATAAATTGCATTGTGGTGCCTGTGCTACTTTTTCTTCGACTGCTCCTAAATTCTCTCTCTCCCCTGGAGAGAAAAAGAGAGAGCATGCGAGAGAGAAAGAGAGGGGGAGATAGCAAGAACCTTTCGAGCTGTGTCTGCGTAGTAAAAAACAAAACTATTTCATGGGCCAGTGCTTGTTATTGCTGGATTCACCCCCCTCTAACACCCCCCACCACCACCACCACCAGCCCCCTGCCACACCTTACCAACACCCCCCACCACCACCACCACCACACGCACACCTGAAAATAAGATGATAAAATGAGTGCCACTATCAGTCACAGAAACGTCTGTTAGCGAAGAGCGCTTTGCTTTCAGATTTAAGGCATTTGTCCGTTGACAAAAGTATCTTGGTGGGCCGCAGAAAAGTACATGCCCACCTGGAGGCTCTCGAGACTCAAACAGCTATCACCCTTTCTCCTTCACTCCTGGTATAGTCGGCATTTAGACTGGAGCCGGCTGATCGGTGGTGGGTAGTAGGTAGTACTAGCACTCAAGTACAATTTTAATGGATTTGCACTTTCCCGAGCACTTCCGAATGCTATGACTTTCACTCGTACTAATATACGTACATCCATCTAATAGTGGCGGTGAGAAGAAGATAATCGTCTGATAAACTCGTCCGAGACGGCACAATTGGCAGCACCCACTCTCATTACCCTAAATGCAATGTTGTCCAGCACAGGCGTCTGAGAGCTGGTGTGGTGGAGCTGGGGACACGGCCCTTTCCTCTGAGCATGTCGGCTGCCATGCGATGCCCTGCGGTGGCTGACCTTACATGTATCGAAGGAGACGTGTGAAGTCCTTACCCCCCTAGTGTCAGGAGCATTGCTAGTGCTGGGAGGAGCTACCAAAATTGGAAGAAAAAGAGGTCAATTTGATAAGAAATGATTAAAGAAAATATCAAACTGATGGAGAGTTGGGCTTCAGCCACAGGAGCATGAATGAGGCAATGTGGGTAAACTGCAGATGATTTCTAGGGCTGCCAGTGGAGGAACTGACACCGCATCATGTCCCCTCTCGCAACTTTAAATGTCATCATCGTGTGACGAACGCAATCATGCACTTCATCTGCGTCTCTCTCTCTCTCTCTCTCTCTCTTTTGCTCTCCCTCTCTCTCCCTCAGCTGGCATGATTCTCTTAGTCAGCCAGACGGCGCGCTGCCCTCCTTATCTGGAAATTTAATCTAATGTCAGAATCGCTTTACATGGGGATAATCCTGCTTATGTCCAAATACCATATTTTTGGCGTTTTAAGCAGTGTGTGCTATATACTTCTCTCTCTCTCACTCTCTCACTCTTGGAAGAGCAAAAATAGCAGCCTGATTAGGGAGTACAAGATGAAAGAACACCGATGCTTTGAGCTCAGCGGAATCCCTAGAATGTATCTTTTCAGACATGTTTTGTAGGCCGCTTGGGGAGCAGGGGGCTGTGCTCATTGTTAGAACGGCCACCGTACTGTAGTGAGATTAGATGGAGGAGGAGGTATTCAAGCAGAAAGGCACTGGAAAGTGTGCCACGGTTGATTTCTTGCTCGTGTCATCTCCCCCTCTCTTTTTCCAGAGGCCCTCCTTATGGACACAGCTAAAAGCATGTCACTCGGCCGGCTTGTCACCCGTCCCCTTACTGGACACTCTGAACTAAAAGCCAGCAATAAGCTTTCCTGTGACCTCGCATGCCGATGTTAGCGTCGTCTAATCCTTTACATCGCACTACACGTCCTGGCCATGTACGGTGCTGTCGCTGACGAGAATGTGTGTTTTCATCTGGTAGAGGTCAATTCCTGTGCTGCCGCTGTAGCGCAGATGCTAAGGCGAATAAGCGGGCCATGTTTAATGAAATTGCCACAGCAGAAACACTTGTATCATGGCTTCTGCCTGAATGTTTGGCTGGAATATTTTTTTTTCTGCCTAGAGGAACGGTGCGGGTTAGAGAGAGGGTAACATTTCAATGGTTTCGCTGTTTCCATGGCGACTCAGGCTTCAGCCTCGCTTTCACTGTTGTGCTGAGGCGCTTGCCCTCGCTTTGAGTTCACAGTCAAGATGAAAACATGAAGAGAAGAGTCTCCGCTCGCTGAAGAGGTATGTCAGCTGACAAATAATCGGCCTAGATTGCTATTACTTCATGCAAAGCCCATTTTCCATTATTCAGATACAGCCTAGCTACACACTCCGCACACTCTCCAGTGGTGCTTTTTTAGAAAGCACATTGTGCTGAGGATTCTCTTTTCCATACTCTGATGACAAATCTTAAATCAATCAGACAATACAGCGAAGGCTCCACCTCAGGCAGTTCTTAGACAGCTGAGGGTCGATATGCGCCCAATCCATAAAATATGATCTTAACTCCACACCTAGCCGCAAATGCACATTCCTTGCCAGGACCGGACCAGTGACTCAGTGCTTGGGACCATAGATAGACCCCTGTGTATTCCTCGCATTCCAGCGTGCTCCGTCCTGCAGGACCTTCTCCGTCCTCTCTCTCGTGCATCATGTCCAATTGCGCAGTAAACAGCCTATTAAGTGACCTATTTATCCATGGCCAATTCTGCTGGCTCACTCACAGCAATTACTTTGGCTGGATGTCTGATGCAGAGTGCCTCCAAACGCTTCGCTTTCAAATCGATGATTCTGCAGCTCCCACCCCCACCCCGGGCCTCCGTGTATACCGCACCCCAAGATCAGAATGGACACTCCATTGTGATAACAAGATTGCGGAGAGGTTACAGAGAGGGGGCAGTGATTGCTGTCCTGAACATTGCTGGAGGTGAAGATGTTCTGTTTTTGGCCAGAGGTATCAGATTGTTGACCCAAGTCTGATTGCACAAGCTCTTGACCGCTGGACTCCTTCAGATGTGAATTTAAGGACCACCATGCCCAGCCTTACCCCTGAGCTATGTTTCTGTACTGGAATGGTACAGATCACTAATCTCGGATGTGTATACACTGAACAGCCATAACATTAACCCCACAAGACGTCTTGAAGTATCTGAGGCAGATCGCAAGTCGGTGGTCCCCATGGATTGCATCAGTGAGCCTTGGGCAGCAATGACCCTGTGACCGGTTATCCTTTCTTGGACCATTTTTTTGGTAGCTACCGACCACTGCATACCCTACAAAGGTCTTTTAATGTTATGGCTGATCAGTGTATATGCATCCGAGATTAGTGATCTGTACCATTCCAGTATGGAAACATAGCCCAGAAGTAAGGCTGGGCAAGGTGGTCCTTAAATTTCCATCTGAAGGAGTCAGACGGTCAAGAGCTTGTGCCTGATGTTTTGGAAAAGTTCTGACCCAGTCATCTAACCATCACAATATGACCCTTGTCAAAGTGGCTCAGACCCTTCTCCTTACCTTCAAGGACTGACTGTTCTCTTGCTGTTATGCACTTCACCTGTCACCGGTTTTAATGTTATGGCTGATCTGATATACACCCATCAGCTGTAACATTAAACCCCTGACCGGCGAAGTGAATAACATGGATTGGCTTGACTACAGTTGGATGTTAACACTCAGTGTCCAGCAGTTTTGCAGTTTCATGTCCTACAAGTCAAAGGGTACCTGCCAATGGTTGTCCCTCCCTTGTAGTAGTATGCATTTCCTGCAACCGTGAGAGCAGCACTTGCCAGTCTAGAAAATTAATGATGCTGTTGATTGCACTGCTGGTAATTACAGAGTTCAGGGAAATGCTGCTGTGTCACAGAAGCACGCTATTTTCTGGCTGACGTTTCTCCTTCCTACCCATGGTGCTGGCAGTTAATACATTATAAATGCTGGGTAATGCTCCAAGTAGTCATTATTATCCCGTGGGGGAAAAAAAAGATAGCAGTAACCAATTTTGTCCCCTAATGCAATGCAATAGAGTTTAGCAATCTAGAGTCAAAGAGAGTGCAGGATGTTGGAGAGAGGATAAAAAAGTTTGGATGAACAGATGAATGAACTACACTTGCTTAATTGCAATCTTAAAAGACATAAGTCATTTGAAGCAGCATTATGTAGCATTTTAGCTTAAATTAACAGCTTTAAAATGACGCTGATGCTTCACTGACCTTTAATAAGGAGAATAGCACTGCTATCACTGCTACTCCCGGTTTGGCATGCTGCTAATAATGCTGTAATATTACTCTACCAGCTCAGCACACGTGCATCTTTCACTTACAGTGATGGTTCTGGATCTCTCAGCTTGTAAAATGCACGTGAAAAGGGTGTCCTTTAGTGCTAGGTCAAAGTGCCGTAGGGGGAGCCCATGAGCAAGAAATGCAGATTTTCATGTATCATTTCTTTTAGGTCACCTTGGTCAAGAATTAGATATACTGTACACTGATCAGCCATAACATTAGTAACATTAGGTGAAGTGAAAAACATCAACTATCTTCTTCTACAGTGGCATCTGTCAAGGGCTGGATATATCCAGTAGAAAGTGAACAGTTCTTGTCAGTTATTGAAGGTGAGGAAGGTGTTAAAAACAGGTCAAATGGTCAAGCCTAAGAATCTGAGATACTTTGAGAAGTACTGATGGCAGGTCCATCCAAAACATCAGGCAGGTCTTGTGGGGTTTGTCTGGTAATCAGTGGTCAGTACCCACCAAAAGTGCTCCAAAAAAGAACACCCGAACTGGCGACAGGGTCATGACCCTACCTCATTGATGTGATCCATGAAGACCCATCCTCACAACTTATAGGACTTAAAGGGTCTGCTGCAAATTTTGGTCCTGGTGCCAGATACCACAGCAGGACACCTTCAGAGATCTTGTGGAGGCCTGATGTGGTCTGATGTGTTGTAGCGGCACAAAGGGGGAGTTAGTCACTATTAGGCAGGTGGTGCTAATGTTGTTTTTAATGGCCAAGGGTTCTCAACAGAACCCCATTCTGATCCGATAAATTGGCCTTGCTCAGACCGCCAGCCCAAATCAGATATTTGGCATATCTAGATTGTATCCAGATTCATTGTTGAAAGTCTGGATAGCCAAAAACCACAGTTGGAGGTAAATTTGTAAATATGTGTCTCAATCTAGATGCTGTTGTCGCTCAAATTGGATTTAATTTTTTTTTTTTCTTGCAATGCGCCAGACAACGACTACGATAACTCCAGAGCAACCTCAATCTGTCCTGCTTCCGTGTAGCTTGTTAGCGCGTACATCGTTACCACAGCAACCCTTGCAGATAGTTTTGTGATGTCCGGACGCGGAAATCTGATGATCTGATCACTTGCAAGTAAGAGCGCGAACAGTCATCTCACCAGATCTTATCAAATCCGATGTGTTGATTTGAACACATTGGATTTGCCTGTAGTCTCAACACAGCCATTGAGACGCAGAGATCAGATGATGTCTTGCTGACTGGATGAGATCAGCCAGACTGGTTTACTGTAGTGTAAATAGGCAGACGCACCTCTTGCATCAGCATGTATGCAAGACACATGCTCCTGTAGTCAGCGGTGGGCCGTGATAGGATCATTTGCATTCTGTTCAGTGACTCTCCAGCCTTAGCAACAAGGACCTGCAGGGTAGGGATAAAGATGAGAGGATATAAAAAAGAGAAACAAAGCAAAAGGAGAAAAATCAATAAGATAACAGGATGTCATGGTTTGGAAAACGGAGTGAGGACGGAGACTACAAAGCTTCATCAAGTCTTCATCAGCCGACCAACAGAGACATCGGGAGCCAATGACATTTCTCCACAAGGAGAGTATCGGTGCTGCCGGTGGATCTGGAGCAGGGTTCTCTGGAACGTAGACGACTGATCCATACGTCTGCTCTGTTTACGTTATCCACCAGAGCATTCCTCGTCCCAAGGTCACTTCTGAAATGTCTCCAAGTCTGATTAGTGAAAATGAATAAAGCGATGATGAGTCATGGTCTTTTTGGTTCTCTGGTTTTTGGAAGCTCTGATGAGTCAGCCATTTTAACCGACACCCTGTTTCCACCGAAACCATTCACTTCATTGTGTGCTCTGTCTTTTATGTGACAGCACAGGCTTCATCCCCGTCAGTCCAGCACTCCGATAGCGCGGTA
Source organism: Salminus brasiliensis (assembly GCF_030463535.1). Lineage (NCBI taxonomy): Eukaryota > Metazoa > Chordata > Actinopteri > Characiformes > Bryconidae > Salminus > Salminus brasiliensis. Next base: position 53,630,150 of record NC_132879.1, on the reverse strand, counting down.
AGTGCATGCGAGTGAGGAGTGAATCATCCCAAGATTAGGATGCAAAGCAGCTTTTAGCAAAGCGCTGGTGATCGGGGAGAGGAGGAGAAGCGAGGCTTTCGCTTTAAGACAGGTCAGTGACTCAGCAACAGAGCATGGGCCAGATGTTTCAGCGCAAGCATTATCGAGGCACCATCGTCAGAGAGCTGTGCAATGAGAGGAGCCCACATTGTGTCACTCAGGAGATGCATAACAGTTTAAGAGCACGGCGTTTTCAGTAGAACGTGGTATCACTCGAATGTATCACTAACTACATGCGCACCAATTAAGACCGCTAGTCTGAGAAATGATCGTGTAATAAGGGAGTTTTGAATGTCATGGTCTGACTAAGGTCTTAGTCAGACAATATGAGCAAGAATATTGGAGATTGAATTAGATATACACTATATGTCCAAATGTTTGTGGACACTCCTTCTAATGAATGCATTACACAGCTGCTTTAAGGTGCACCCATTGCAAATGCACACACACACACAGCTTGTCTAGTCCCTGCACAGAAGTACTGCCAGTTGAATAGAACCTAATGGCACCATGCTGCCTAATGCCAGGCGTGGGCTAGAGGGGTATAAAGCCCCACAGCATTGAGCTGTGGAGCAGAATGCCTTTTTACAAAAGGAGGATTAACCCTTTTTTAAATACACTGTGTACTCTGTATGTAGTTGAAATGACAATAAACCCACTTGACTTGACTTGACTTGAGAAGACGCAATGAATGAACAGGTGTCCCAATACTTTTGTCTCTACAGTGTATTAACACTTTAATCAACGCAGTGACTATTAGACAGTGTCACATGTTGAAGCCCATGGCTTTCAGGTTCGTTTCACAATGTGGTTGAAGCTACATTTTGGGAGAATTGGTATTTTCTTCTCCGGGGCTCCCCCTACAGTTGGGAAGAGTAATTTACACTTTGAGCCACCACTTAAGGACACATTTTACACATGCATTTCTGGACAAGCTGAGAGATACAGCACCGTCACTGAAAGTGAAAGAGGCATGTGGACTGAGGTGGTAAAGTAAGACTACAGGATTTCACACTAGTATGACTTGGGTTACCTGACGTTACACAGCAAGCACTGTCCGGCCTGCTTTACCAAAGCCCAATAGTGGTGCTCTTCTACCAATTACAGGTCAATGGAGCATCAGCATGATTTTGAAACTGCTATTTTAAGGTAAAAATGCTATACATTATAAATAATGTTGATTTAAAGCTGGTGTGAGTGTAAAGAGGCCTATAAATGGACCTTTGTGCTTCATTTGGTTATTGTGTACACATCAGCCTCTCCATAAATAATCCCCGTCTTTTTATTCGTAGCACTCTTGTAATGCCTTGGTGTCCTGCTAAGCCAGCAATTCCCTGCTGTAGTTTTATGTGCTTGAAGGAAAGACAAATACTCTAATGTCAAGTACTGATGACTTATGTTAGGTGTCTGCGCTGTCAGTTCAGAACTGAACTCAGAGAGAGGCATACTCCGCTACTGGCACTCATCCCAAGCCTGTTTTTCTTTGGGAAGTGTCATTGCCCTTCTGCAGAACAATAAACACAGTAGCATAAGCAGTTCATGTGTTCTTGTGGGAAAGCTCAGCCTCGTCGAGAATATTAAACATTAGTTTGAGGCTAGAAGTATCCTTCACCAATTATTTTCTTGTTCTCCGAGGTCAGAATAGCAAATAGCATTTTTTGATCTCATAAGAGGGCAGATGGTGGTTTAGGATTGTTTCCAGCCCAGATATCTTTGACTACAAGTGCAAGACAGCTTAACAATGATGAGCCTTCTTATGTAGCTTTCTCAGATGATTCCAGGTGGTTCAATAACTCTTGGATCTGTGCATGATTGGTGAATTGTCAGAGCGCAACAACAGAGTGGATAGATGCAGGTTAGATCAAGCTTTTAGGCAAATTCACCAGGAAAACAGCAAGAAAACAATAAAGAAAATCAGCAACGTTAATATAGCGCAGTTATTGCAGGCTGAACTACGTCCATCGATTGATCAATGGATTTTTAAAAAAGATTAATGGTGATTTAATAATATAATACTAATAATATTTGTTATTATAGTTGTCTTTTCTATATTTGAACATTTGAAGCCGGCAAATGACAGACATTTAACATGCACTATATGTCCAAATGTTTGTGGACACTTCTTTTAATGAATGCATTCAGCTACTTTAAGTTGCACTTTTCATTGCTGACACAGATGTACCAATGCACACACACAGCTAATCTAGTACCTGTAGAAAAGTGTTGAACCTACTGGCACCATGCCTAATGCCAGGCGTGGGCTAGAGGGGTATAAAGCCCCCCAGCATTGAACTGTGGAGCAGTGGAAGAACTGTGGTGCTCCATCCAGTACTTTTAGGATGTGTTTGGGATTTGGGGGTGAGTTGCGGTGCTGATCGTTCAACATGCTGACCTCACTGACGTTCTAGTCAATGAATGCAATCAAATCCTAACAGCAGTGCTTGCTCCAAAATCTAATAGAAAGCCTTCTTCCCTGGACATATAATCTCTTTTTAATACAATGAATCAGCACGTGTCCAAATACTTTTGTCAGTGTATTGTATAGGTACCTTATATGTTGGAGTTTTACAGTGACTCCCTCAGTAAAGATTCCTGGCATACAGCTGACTTAGCTCTTTGCCATTTCTAACAACCGACTGAATCCTGGTAATCCTCCCAATCCAATCATATTCACAGTCAGTGAGGTATCTAGGATGTCCACAAAAGCTAGAGGGATGTTTTTTTTCTTTGTAATTGGTCTGACCTATTGGAAATCAAACAGTAATTGGCTTATTTTCCTCTCACTTCCTAATTATATTGATAGTTAATGTAACATGCAAGGCCTTCAGTCCAACTTCTGAAGTCCTAACCAATGGGACTGCTAGTGTGGTAGTGGCTGTATGCACCTGGGCTCTGGGATCATGTTTGTGATTGGACAATTGTGTTACCAATCAAACTTTAACAGTGAAGTAAGAACACAACTACGGTACCTGATGACCATAAATACAACACACAGCAATACAAAAATTGTTAGGCCTTCTCTGAAGGTCCTACAAGGCCCTAAGGGTTCCCCACTGGCTAAATGCTTGCTACTGCTTGTTAGTGCTTGCTTGTTACTGCGGTACATTTGAAGGACTGACTAGTTACAATGGTCTAGGTGAGATTTTCTTGATTCTGACATGCCATTGCAACCAATCAGACGCTATATACATTCCTTCAGTAACTTTTCATGGCAGACAGACATCCTCTAAGACCTATAAGAAGTAATAAGGCTCCTTGTCTAAGCAAAACATGGAGGGTTCTGAGCTTCATGCATGTTCAGGCACTTGTTCTCAGGGCCTCCTTATTACATAACGACCCTCCTAGCCTACTTTGCTGGAGAACTTTGCGAAGAAGGGCCAGCTGTCTGTGTGCATGTGGCTGTCTTTGGTGTCACATGAGGCCACACTTAGTGGAGAAGTAATCCCCTGGATTTAATAACGTAATCCTGGCCACCTCATGAGGACAGTGGAGATGTCTTCAGCCTCTAATTTAAAGTCGCACAGTTGAGTGAAAACGATTCAAAGTTCTCCCTCTCTTCCCGACTCGCTCGTCCGCTGATTGATTTTGTTACAGCAGGCCCTGATTTGTATGGGCATGGAGTCGCTGGCCGCCAGATATGTTTGGAATACAAAGAATTATGCGAGGCGCACTGGCGAATTACAACAGTGACTTTGCTTCATCTGTTTGTCAGTGCTTGGCTTAATCTATAAAAACATGATTTTGTACACAGGGCTTACATAGATTTTCCCAGCTTTGCTATTGATTCGGCTTCCACTCCGCAGCTTGTTGGCCGTTCCGTACTGTAAATGTTGTCGCCGGTAAAGGAAGTCACGGCAAAAGGGCTGAGAACAACACATATTGGAATGCATATGTAATGGTACACCCCCTAGGTGCTAGCTCTGCAGTGCACTTAGGCCACTCTGAACAAATTTGAGGATAATAACAGAAATTAGGCATGGTATGAGATTGCTCCAAGTGGTACTGTGGCACCTAACTCGAGCCTGAACATTGCAGATAACCTCCTGGCAGCTGTGAAAAGAGCCCAGGAGAGATGCTGTGTGTTTTTTATTTATTTATTTATTTTTTTAATCCAGAGTTATGCGGTCCATAAGCAGTGCTTGACCATTCGGACAGCCTTGGCACACACCTAAAATCAGTAATGAAATCAGCGTGTTTATTGTAAGTGACCACAAAGCATTCATTTAAATAGTAATTTCATTTTGTTCCCACGACAACCGCCTCTCTGTAATGCTGAAAAGCAATTAAAGTGTGCCCTTTTATGCTGCAAATTTGTTGGACATTTGTCAACTTTATAGTCTCACGAAGGCTGCTGCTAAAATACCTCTAATTAACATGACACTACCAATCATGACCAAATGAAATCATAAACACGGCATTAACAGGCTTGGCTAATTGGCGCGGCATTGTGCAAATGGCAGTTGATGTTGGGCTGCTTTGAAGAAATGAAAAGCATTTCGAGCTCACCTTGAAGACCACCTTGCAATGGAGCTGCAACTTGTGAGTCTCGCTGGAGTGTTTGTCAGCTGTCAGTAGGATTCGCATTGCGTGTCTTAGCCTTTCGATGAAAAGCACACTATCCTTTTAACGTTCCTTTACAAATTCCTTGGCTTTGTTGGGCTGCTGCTGCAGAGTGAAGAAGTAAACTCAAAGCTTATGTAAAACAGCAAGGTCATGGACATTGCTCGTAATAAGCAGAATACACGAAATTCAGCCGCTTTGTGAAATAGCGTAGGGGAAATGTAGTTATTAATTGCTGAACAGATCAATCCCAGAGCAAAGCTACGCTACACTATATGGAGAAAGTAGTGGGACGCCTACACATTACACCTACAGGAGCTTTTATGACCTCCCATTTTAAATCCATAGGCATTAATATGGAGCTGCTCCCCCTTTTGCAGCTCTAACAGCAGGTCTGGAGCTCTGCAGTTATTGAGTCAGCAGAGCGTTGGAGACTTTTATGCACCACTTTATGGTTGAGCTGCTCTCCGTGGTTCCTGAACGCTTCCACTTTTCAATAACACCACTCACAGCTGATGGAGGAAGATCTGACTTCTTGTTGTTGGTGCAGCGGTGGCTTCTATTACATACAGAACTACGCTGGAGTTCAGTGAGCTCTTTAGAACCTACCATTTTACTAATGTGTGGAAAAGCAGAGGCATGGCTAGGGACTTGATATTATACACCTGTGGCCTGAATGGGACTGAATGAAACATCACCTGAATTAAATGTTTAAGAGCTGTGTCCAAATACTTTTGTCCATAAAGTGCAGTTCATTTCACACGTGTGTCCAGTGCTTCCATAACATAAACCTCATTAGGTTAAGGCATATTGTACACTTGACTGAATTGGTTATTGTTTGTTGTCATGACAACAATCTTTGTACATTGATTTAAAGGGAAAAAACACCTATGGACAAAAGTATTGGGACACCTGTGCATTCATTCTTTCTTCGTCCGAAATCAATTTATCCTGATTTCGATGGAGTAGCTGTCTCAACTGGATTTTGGAGCACTGCTGTGAGGATTTGATTGCATTCAGCGACAAGAGCGTTAGAGACGTCTGGATGTTGGCAATCACCACCCACCTCATCATCCCACCTCAACTCTCAACTTATCCCAAAAAAAATCTATTCATCAGAAGGGGTGTCATGGCATTAGTAATGGGTATGGTACCAATAGGTCCATGTTTATCTACTCCAGAGAGTCCTGTTCTACTGGCAGTACTTCTCTTAGAAGGGATGTCCACAAACATTTGGACATACAATACATCACCAAAAAGACACCTCGTCACCCCCCAGCCCACCTTTCACTCTGTGTTTGCATTTAACTTGTCTTGCAGTGAGAGTCAGCTGGAGGACACATAGTGAGGTGTGTCATAATTAGATCATGTGATGTACTGCGAGAGTTGACGCAAAGCTTGATACGGGGAGGAAAACCCGAGGGAATGCCTCTGCCTTTCTTCTTTCTCCCACCTGGGTCGGAGCAATCCTTCATGTCTCTCCTCTCGCTCCGAGGAACAGACAAGTGATACGTTCATTCACTGTCAATTTGCAACGCTGACAAATATTGTGCCGGTTACGAAGACACGTAGCGATGACAGTTCCATGTTGACTTCTTGATGGCTGGCGGGATCCAAGATGGACCAATTTGGAGATGACGTTAAACATCAGCAGCTATTTTTATGATCCTCAATCAGACCTGTCTTAACCCCCATTTCGCTACCAATCACAGCGGCATTTCAAGGGACCAATTATTGCTACAAATAACCTGAACGGGCTGGAACTTCGGGCTGGAGCTGTCTTCGAGTTCTTAGGCCGAATAAATGAGCACATTTCTAGGGCTGCCCTTGGTTTTCTCGAGGTGTGGAAAAAGAAGAACATTTGCATGCATTATTGCTCCTCCAGACTGGTACCCTGCTGGGCTGAAGAGTGTGATTAATGAAGTGAACTGCAGACGCACAGCCATGCCACACACACAACCTCCCGCACTCGCATCGAACAGGACTTGTCTGCTTTCACTGTTTGAGCTTCCTAAATGTTTACTGGCTTGAACATGGCAGCATGACCAGCATTCCTACCTTGGGTGGGCATTAAACTCTGCATAAAAGGAGGTCAGCAGCTTCAAAACAGGACTCCCTGCCTCTCTTTTATAGCTCCTATACTTTGGAATAGCACCAGGTGGATTTGGTTTGCCATCCAAAACTTATACCGCAGGGGGAGAAAAACTGTAACTTGTTTATCGGTTACAGGTCCAGGTCTGGATAGCACAGACCAGACCGTGGGCCACCTATTAGTGACCTCTGTTCACATCTCGCAAGACCTGTCATGGTCTTTCCACATCAACTCCCTGGTAAAGAAGGGCTATCAGTGTCCATGCCACCTCAGACGCTTAAGGGATTTCGGACTGCTGTCCATGGTGCTGCCGGACGTCTACTCCTACACAATTGAAAGCATCCTGACGAGGAACATCACAGCCTATACTGCCTAATATTAAACCACCCAAGCCTACCAGTAACAACATGAAATGATTGTTTGTCTGGCTGGACATTGGTTTTGGACTAATTCATTATGAAATGCCAGTCAAATTAGAGCAACTGGGCAATGGTACCCGGATGCTTTGCTCTTATACTTTTGTCCTGTCTTGATGTTGTTTCAGAGAGTCTGTACAGACCTGGTAGACCAGAATAACAGTGAGAGCACTGAAAATGGGCTAAGGTGAACCTGAAAACTTAGCTAGCAAGCTACCAGCTGAGTAGACCTATGCCATTAAGTTATTAGATAAACTAGCAAATTCAGCTCAGACTAAACATGAAGAAGACACAACATGTGCTGCAGTGAACGTTTGCTGTCTCCTTGGTGAAATGATGTGGTGATGTACTGCCGGTCTGCAAGAGAAAAGAAGTACTGGACTGGCTCACCGCTGTTATGTTGCTTAAATGCTGCAATGCTCATTTTCCAGACCTCTTGTATTGAATCTTCCTGAGACGCCCAGAGTGCTCAGTGCTCAGTTGTTTTTGGTTATGGGTGGGAAATGCCCACCGTGTGCCCACCTGTAGCTACAATATAAGGTCTTGGGACACCTGCCCATTCATTGTTTCTTCTGAAATCAAGAGTATTAAAAATAGTTAATCCTGCTTGTGTTGGATTGACTGTTTCTACTGTCCAGAAAGGAAAGCTTTCTACAAGAACTAGAGCATTAGTGAGGTCAGGATGCCATGTTCCCAAATCCCCAACTCATCCCAAAATAATTGGATGGAGCTCCATCCATCATTCCAGAAAAGGGGATTTATACCCCTCTAGCCCACGCATGGCATTAGTAATGGGTATGGTACCAATAGGTCCATGTTTATCTACTCCAGAGAGTCCTGTTCTACTGGCAGTACTTCTCTTAGAAGGGATGTCCACAAACATTTGGACATATATTGTGAATGGAGCCTGATTTCAGCTCTCATACACAGTACACTATACACTTCCCATACTGTTGCTACGGAGTGATATCTGCTCAAGAGGGTATAAATGTCTCTGAATCTGAGCAATAGTGATGCTCACATAAGACTTTCTGCTCAACAAGCTGACAGGCTCTGCATGGATGGCTAATGGAGCGATGGAGACTTTGCTGCTCTCAGCTAAATTAGCCTATTAACGTTGACACAGCTATGAGGAAAATGGCGTATAATAAGCGCAGAGCATTTTATGTGTCCTTAATGGCATATTGCCTACAGTATGTAGTCATTGTAGCCCATTATTCTAAATAAAGCCATGTTGTATGGGAGATATATATGCATGTGGGTTTTACAGTCAGTAGGAGCGGAGCGGGTGCTGTTGAGGAGGCAGAGGACAAAGGAAGTCAGCGTGGATGGAGCAGAGTTGGCTCCGCTTGCCTTTATTAGCCATCTGACATTCAGGCAGAAGCGCTGGCGATGGGGAGAGTGGGGGGGATGGGGTAGCCTTGGAAACCCTCTGCATCCTCCACCATGCATGCGCTGCCATTGGTGGAATGGTGATGTGCCAGGGTGTCTCTTTGCCTGATAAGGATTCCTCCCGTCTGTGCCTGGACGAGGACACCCCTGCTATCTCTCTCGCTCTCACTCTTTCTTCAGCCTCTCTCTCTCTGTCTCTCTTTCTCTGTCTCTCTCTCCCAGAAGACAGCATGTGCTCGGTTAAACAAGAATCTCCACCCCCCTCTGTAAAAGAAAAAAAATAAAATAAAGAAATCGAGGGCAGGGATAATTTCTGATTTCACACAAGCGAATTGGGAGCGCAGGAAATTGAAGGTGAGGGAGTGGGGGGCGGTTTGAAAGCCAGCCTCCTCTGCTAGACCATTCTGGCCATCATTATTATTACGGTGGGCCATTATTACAGTGGTCTAATGTCGTCTTTTTCAAGGTCGCCTCAGCAGCACTCAGTTTCAGTAGTTAGACAGGTCATGTCTGCCTCTGTGATGTTAATATGGCCCTCATTGTCCTGCTTATTGAAACAGCTTGGACAAGCATTAGCCAAATCACTGCTGAAGAAGAGCAGCTCTTGACAATCCTGGTGGTGCACACGCCTGTGTTTATGTGTGTGTATGTGTGTGTGAGAGAGTGAGTGTATGCGCTCCTGCGTGTAAAATTTCCCTGATGTTCAATAGCACTACATTTTAGAGGGCTAAAGACTTCATTGATTTTGCTGCCTGTCAGAAACGCTGGGGCGCACTGCACTCTGCCAATCCCCAAACATGGCACCTGGCCAAACACTCCCCAGCATCTGCTCATATACACACAGACACACTTACACACACATCAGGGCTTAGTGCATCTACAGCGTGCCCTTTTTTTTGTCTCGCTGAGATTACACAAGCTCCCTTCGTGAAGCAAGCTGCTGGATGAAACCAAGCGGAATGAATTAAATGTGGTTTTGATACGGAGAATAAATGATTGCTCTATTTGGACAGTGGCTCGCGAAGCTGTCTGGAGGCGGAAGGACTGGCTTGAACGGTTCATTTGATGTTTCTTTTTTTTTTTTTTTCTCACCGGGCTGCAGCTGAATTGCATGCTACTCTTTCTCTCTCCCTTTTTTTTTAATATTGATTCAATGCAAAGACAGTCGCTATGGCAACCTATCAGTCTTGTAACAGAGCTTTTCCGCCTCCACATGCTCGTATGGCAGGCACAGGCCGCAGAGACGCACTGGCTGTTACCTCCTATAGCACTCTGACAGCTGCGGAAAAGTACCAGGCTTTGACAGCTCCCACCACTGCTATTGTGTGTGTGTGTGTGTGTGTGTGTGTGTGTGTGTTTTTCTTTTTCCCCCTGCTCGTACAGCTCGCCACACTACCTCATCCCAAAGCGCAGGGAGGAGTGAGATGTGAATGAACTAATGGAAGTGTGAAACGCGTTCATGTAGATGCACCTGCTCACCCTGCGCTTTCTCCAAAATCAAGGCTATTAACAGGGAGTTCGTCCTGCTCCCCTTTTATTGCAGAAACAGCCTCTACTCTTTTTGGGAAGGCTTTACACTAGGGACGTCAGAACATTGCAGGGAGGATATGATTGCATTCAACCCCAAGTGCATGGGCAGGTATGGATACAGGGTGATTAGATTAGTTCATAAAGGTGCTTCCAGTGGGTCATTGAGCGGTGCCATAGTAGAACCACTTTTGATACCGTGGAAGGAACCATTGGAAGCACCTTTGTTTGCTAATCTAAGAACCGATTTTGGTTCCATAAAGAACCATGTTTGTAAAAGAGTTACAGAACCATTGGTGAAGAAAAGAATATGAAGAACCTTGGTAAAGAACAATCACATCAAGTGAAGATTATCTAGGCCTTTAAAGGATTCTTCACACTCACACTTTTCTTCATGGTTTCAAAAGTGGTTCTTCTATGTCACTGCTCAATGAACCCTTGGAAGCACCTTTATTTATAAGGGTGTAGATGTTCCAGTGTTCCTTTAAAGCCCCACTACTGCACTCTCTGCAGTGATACCTGTACGCATGGTACATTTACAGCATAGAGGTGCTTTGAGCGATGCCATAGAAGAACCGCTTTTGGTTCCACAGAAAGAACCATGTTTAAAGGTCTAATGTAATGATGGTTCTTTACCAGTTTAAATGTTCCATGTTCTTCAACCTCACATATTTTCGTAATAATAACAGGGGTTCTTCAGTGGCATTGCCTTCGGAGAACCTTTATTTTTAAGTGTGTAATACCCTGTAGGAGTTAGATGGTGATGCATTACTCCAGAAAGTGCAGTTCTACTGCTCTACAGACCAGTACTGGGGCTATATTGGAACTTTGGAACATAGCTGTGAAGATCTGATTGCGTTCATCTGCAAGCGAATGGGCATGGGTTTTGGCAACTTTCTGTATGAGAATCTTGTCCAACCTTATTACGGTTTCTATTAAAGGATGCATCTATGAGAGGAGCATGGGTAGTTCAGCTGACCAGTCTGGGTAAATAAAGGGTAAATAAATAAATATTTTAAACACTCATATAAGCCACACATGCACAAACACACCACACACCCTGCACTCCGAGGCAGTTGTTCTCCAACTGACAGTAGGAGGCGGAGGTTCGCCTGTCACTCAGAGTAATATCCGTTGCTGTAAATAGCCACGAGGAGAAACAGACCTTTTCCTCACATTTTCAAGACACAAAACCCTTGGCCAAATCCTCCATTTGAAAATATATGGATATAAGGCTATCTATACTGTTCAGACGTTAGGACTCATTAATCATTCTGGGGCCTATACAGTTGCAATCGCAATTATTAAGTCCCCACTGCAAATTAGGTTTATTAGGTTTATAAACCAATCAAACAAGACAAAGCTCAAATAGCACTTTTAATGATGGCTGCAGTCTCAGAATTACTCAACACCTGCATGAAAAGCGTCTTTAGTACTTACTACAGCACCCTTTTACTGTTATGATCTGCTGCAAACATGATGCACAGCCAGACACCAGCTTCTAAAGGTGAAGGTGCATGTATCTGTTACTGTACTATGTCCACACACACACGAACTAGGGGCAGTGAGCACACACACACACCTGGAGCAGTGGGCAGCCAACTCCAGCACCTGGGAAAGGCCTTGCTCAAGGGTTAAACAGTGGCAGCTTGCCGAGCCCAAGTATCGAACCCACAACCCTGTCATCAATAGCCCAGAGCTCTAACCGTTGAGCCACCACTGGCTGCCCCACTTCTGGCAGCATTCCTGAGGAATCTTCCACGATTACTTTTGAAACCAAACCTTGGTAGACTTGGTGGACTATGCCCGGGATCAATGATCAAGGTCCACAATGACGTCCAAACTTCAGCTTCCTCACAGAGGTGCATGATGTTTTAATAGTGAATAAATGAATACGCTGCTTTGCCATCAGTGGCTGGAGTCCGAGAGGGCACAACTCGCCATGCTCTCTCAAGGTGGGTAGATTGGGGTGCTCCCACCCCTTATAATGATAAATATAATATAATCTCTTAAAGAGATCTTAACCGGCCCAGGTATCTGGAGCTGGGTACACAGTGCTTTCTTCCATGAGCGTTGGTTGCCCGACCATGCTGCGCAATTGGTGGTAGTTGGAAAAGAGGCAGTGGCTGGCTTTGCATGTATCAGAGGAGACCCGTGTTAAGTCCTAACCCACTAGTTTAGGGAGCATTGCTAGTGCTAGGGGGAGCTTTGAACGGGTGGGTATATTGGCAGTACTATATTGGGGAGAAAGTGAAAAATATGACAAATGAATTAATAAAGACATCACAAGTCATTTTGTGTTAAATTTGGTATTTGAAGTTGTGTTGAGATATTTAAATTGGTCCTGTTTGATTGGTTTATTGTAAGCAGCTGAACGTTTGTGAATCTTGCAATGGAGGATTACAACTGTATATGCAGTAGTAACGTACACAATCTAGATTTCAATATTAATATAAGGTTATTCAATATTTATGCTTATTCAATATTTACATATTTTGCATATTTTTGCATATTTTTACATATTTTGAGAATGCTGGTTATAATAAGTTATAATTGAGACATTAATATATTGTATTTATTTAATTTTCTGAAATGAAGGCATTCAATATGAGGAATTATGTACATTCTTTTTCTTATAACTTCATCATTCAGCTTTCTTGGTTATCAAAGAATCAAACAAAGCTCTATTCTAGACATCTTGCATTTCATAACCTGCACAGCTGTATTAAGCATCTGAAAACCCTACCACCCATCTTAGGTACCATGAAGATTTTTAGAGGAATCTGAAAATCTTGGAAAAAAAAAAATCTGCCCACAGCCGGAAGCAGCTCTGGTGGTGTGCGATGCGAAGTGGCATCAGAGGCATTTGCTGAGAGCAGGGAGGTGAAAGTCAGCCCTGTCCTCTTTGTTCTCCGTCTGCTGGGAGACGCGTGGCCTACTTATCTGCTCACCGCCACTAAATACTTTACCTGGACCAGAAAAAGAGCCTGTGTGTGCTGGGGACTCATAGTAAGACATGTGCTCTCTCTGATGCTCCTCTCATATGTAGAAGAATATTGGGGTCCACTGGCTAAGTACTGGGTAATTTGACTGGGTCTTTGATAACACATGCCAGATTTAATCCAGGAATCCAGTTATTATTGAAAGATGATGTTGACCTTCACCAGCATTTCAGCTTCCTAGTCTGTATTCAGAGTGTGATGCATCTCTAAGCTATAGCCTAATTTAAGGTCCATTTGGACATGATCCTCTTTACTGATGCTATACCAGGTCGCCACAAACAGTATATTAACCCTCAGGACACAGGTCAGGTGAGTAGCAACCCGTGACCTCATTTCCTGTATTCTACAGCATTCATTTTATCATATACTATATGGACAAAAGTATTGGGACACCTACTCATTCAATGTTTCCTCTGAAATTCTGCTTTTGTTGGGGTGACCGTCTCTACTGTCCAGGGAAGAAGGCTTTCCATTGGATTTTGGAGTGAGGACTTGATTGCATTCAGCAACAAGAGCATTAGGGAGGTCAGGATGTTGGCTGGAACACCATTAGTCATAAAGAAGCTGAATGCATTCATTATAAGGGGGTTATTTAAAATAAAAACAATACCCTTGATTATGGAAAAAACAATGAATGAGTAGGTGTCCCAATACTTTTGTACATACTGTGTACATAAAACACCAATTTTTGCATTATTTATTGCAAAAATAATGAATTATTTATTATAATATCAGTGTTTTACTGAGCAATAAATTCTTACAATACCCGGTAGTGAACTACCAAGGCATTGAGGGGTTGGTTTGACCTGTTCTGGGGTGGTTTCTCTAAGGCGCATTGCAGTAACATATACAGCCTCAGGCAATTCTGCCATACATTGCGAATCATTGCCAATGACCTCTAAGCAGAACAGCATGGTGTTTTTGTGTACTGTATGTATACTGTGTGTGTGTATGTATGTGCATGCATAACAAGGGGAAATACAGACCACCATCCCCGCATGAAGCCTCATTTCCTGATGGCATGTGACAAGACAGATGTTTGAGGCGTTGGGGACAAAAGACATGAGAATGATCTCTCCCACTGTGTGCCTCTACACATCAGGATCACATGCCTGAAGTCATTTACCACACTGGTGTTTTTGTGTGTGCATGTGTGTGTGTGTGTTTGCCTGCATGTGTATGTGACTGTACAGTAGTATTATTTAAATGTGGTGGCTTGCTCAATTCATCAGGAGTGCCAACAATGCCATCTTCTGAAAGCTCATCTGCAGCCTGAAAGCAACTGTCAGTCTGAGCAGCTCTGCTGTTTCTTAAAAGCAATGGTTTTGCTAATATCACATTTACACAGTTTCCCCCTTCCCACCCAGGTGGAGCTAATCAGCGAAGACATGTTTAGTATATGAACACTGCCTGTTTACTACATGTAGGAAATGAAACGTACAGCTTATGTTTAGCATTTTGCTAACTGCATGCCCGAATTATCACGCACTGATTGATGTTTTGTTTGAGAACTATATTCTGGTGTTAGAAATTAATACTGAATTGTTCTCTAATGCTTCATGCCAGTCATTCAACTGTTGATGCTTTATTGGCAGTATTTTTTCTGATCTTTCAATGCTGACTTTTTCTTTATTTCACTTTTCAGGGAAAACTAAATATAAACAGTGATGTTTAATTAATACATTGAATTTACATATGGTTTTGTTTTCCTGTTTTAATTATTTGTGCACAAAAACTATATTATTAACATTATTATATATTATTATATATGATATATTATTAACATTAACTTTAATTCTTCGTGAATGTAGCTGACTTTGAAATGGATCCGGCGCAAATAAGGCAGATTGGACCATTTGGGCCAGATATGAATAAATTATCTGCATCTGGGCCAGCTCAGGGCCAGATGTAATGATGATTTTTGCTAATGTGGATCAGATCTGAATCTCTTTTGGTATTGGGTCGACACCGGGCCATATCTGCTGCACAGATCTGTACAGTTGCAGGGCTAAATCTGGCCCTAATCTTGTACAGTGTACATTTGCTGCCTCAAACTGTCTTGAGTTGCTCAGTATCAATCTCTAACCCCTGTGTTAATGTGCTTGGGGGTGCTCTATTGCTATTTTCTATAAAATGTGTGAACATACAGAAAATATGAGGCTTAAAGATGGCAGCTGCTAATGCTATTTTGTTGCTGTTGTTGTTGGCTATGCTACAGGGCTTTGTCAGAAACTACATAAGCAAGTCTATTTGAGGTCAATCATCAACTTCTCTGAGTTTAAAGGCACTTTGAATAAAATCTAGCATAAACCTCCATTATTTGTTAGCTACAGCTATAGCTATATTAGCCTCATAGCATCAATGCAAAGCTAAAGTGTGGGCCATGTTGTAGGACGAATGGCTGATCTATGGGCTGAATCACCTTCATGACAATCACAAACAGTGCCCCGAGGTCAGGCTGACCATAACCAAGTGGTCTTTTCAGATTATCTTGCAATTTTTATTAATTTATAGTTGGGTGACCATACATCCTCCTTTTCTTGGACACTCCGCTTTTTGGGATGTGAGAAGTGCATCCTGTCTGGATTTTTAAATTGTGTAAAATATAGGCCCTGGCACTACCCAATTCACGCCCCTTGCCCGATTTGTGCCAAACATGCCTGTAACAATCCATGCTGTCCACAGATGATCACAAAATGATTAAGAGCTAATGTCCTGTGTCTCCCCAAGTGTCTTTTTCTTAAAACCCAAAAGATGGTCACCCTTATAAAGGTCACATTCACGCTGGGTTATGTCAGTGGTTGTGTCTATACGGGGCTCTATAAACAGGCAGACGACCTATTTGAGTATTTACTTCAGCTTTACTTCAATCATCTATGGCCGATTTTTCATCTCCACTTTTACCAGCCCCACTCAGCGGAATAAACGGAACACCCCACCGTCCAACCCCGTCCTTTCCTACTCTATCACCGGTGGCAGGCAGGATTGTGGGAACACCACGTTGGACCTAATCATAGGTGAATGTGTTCGGCTTCTGTGCCTCTCAGTGCAGACGGTGATTGCAGTCTGTTTCCCCTCAGTCAGAGCTTTTATCAGGCAGTCAAGAGCACGCTGGTGCTGGAGATGGATTTCATGTTGGAGCTCATGTGTTGTGGGGTGGGTGCTAATAAAAACGCCCTACTCTCAGGCCTTTGGGCTGCACGCTGAAATGCTGTTTGGCTGGGAGCGGGTGATTTAAGGCCGTGAGGCTGCTCCAGAGAAAATCAATGGCATCTAGAGTCACCTCATCCTTAGACGGAGGACAAGCCTCCCTCCCTCCATCCCTCCCTCCCTCAGTTGTCCTCATTCTCCTTCTTTTCCCCTTGCTCACCTGCTCTCTGGGGGTGGGGCTGGGGTGGTGTTCGGTAGTTTCAGTGGAAAGACCTTCTTTGAGTGGAAAGGGCTTTTTGGGTGAGGGCATATGTCTCAATTTAGGCAGTATCCACCTTATTTTCCATTAAACAATGGAGGGACATCTTCCTTTATTTTTTTTAGAACTCCTGGTGTGATTATAATATTATATTATTATATATTATTATTAATAACATGAGTCAATGGTTCAGATTTAATTTCACAGTGACACGCTAACTAGAGATTTTGCTGACAGACGACAGGAAAAATAAAGTGTATTCTTCTACAACACATATGTCAGCAGTTTGACTGTATTTTACTTTGACCAAAGTAGAAAACAAAGTAAAATGTAAGATTTGTGGAAAAAATTAGGCTTATGATCTAATAATGTTTCTAATATTGAAACATCTACCCAACTCATACCTGTCAGTGGAGAATCAGGTACAGATTATCTAGCCTCTGTTACTTTAGCTAGCATTAGCTACTCAAATTGCCTTTCTAAGGGTCAAATATGTTTACCAGTTATCACGGTTTACCTGCTGAAGATGAATCAAAAGACAGCAGCCTGAACCCTATCTTATGTATATATATATATATTTATTTTTATTTTTATTTTTTTGTATTTTTTTTATTTTTTTTAAGAGGGCACTGCAGACACTCATGGGTCCACCATGGTTAGGATGTTGTGGCCTGGGGAACGATTGCAATGTGTATGTGTAAGAGTGGGAGGAAACTGTACCTTTAAATACATGCTACTACATTAGATGCAGAAAAGAGGATATGTCTGGGAAAAGGAGGATGTCTGGTCATCCTACACAAGAAATGTACAGCTACTATACATCCCCCTGATTTGTTTGTCATGGTTTGATCGCTGCACAGAAGCACATTACTATGTCATTATCCCCATATTTCAGAAAGGTTTATTACACACTAAGGTGTATTACTCAGTAACTACAGGGACTTCTGTCCAAGCTGGTGGGTCTATTCTTTGGTAATAGAAGTTTGTAATAACACTTTTAGCCCTGTTGGAGGTCCTTAGGCTGTTTAAGGGGTTAAATTAAACAGCCCTACATCCAAAGCAAGCTTCACCCCTAGCACTTATACTCTAAAAACCAAACTCTGACACTGGTGAGCAATCTAGCTTCAGCTGTAACATACAATACAGAGCTAGTTACTGACGGTTATTTCAAAATTGCCCAGCTGCATATTGCAAAAACCCAATGCACATAATGGGGAGAAGTCATTTAAGCTTTCTCTGAGGGCTTCTCCCTTTCCCCTACTCATCTTCTGAGCGCTGAACTACATTCTTCACATCACTTTTCAGATATTCTAGTTCTTCGTCCAGCTGTTAACAGAACACTACACCCGATTGCATTTACCAGTGTGTTCCCTAAGCACAGAGAATGACTAAGACGCTGCAGGAATACTCCATATCAGACCAAGAGAGAGACAGGAGGCATGTGGAGAAGGAAAATAAGGCGGTGAGATTCGGCGTCTCTGTGGCTCAGTGTATGAACGAGAGAGTGGCCTGGATAGCTGGGGAAAGTCAGAGACACATGGCTCTCGCAGGAGAGAGGATGAATCATCCAGCCATTTATCTTCTTCTCTGCAGCCCCAGACAAGGAGACTCCCCAAAAGCCTCTGCTCTGAGACCGGGTCATTGGACAAGTTGATATGAAGACTGCACAAAGTGAACTGTTCTGCACGGCCGACAGATGTGACAGATGTTCGGTGTCATTTTTTATCATATGATACCATATAGTTTTATTGTTGGATTCATCAGAAGTCAATAACATTGATTAGCTTGTTATAATACCATCGGTCAGGGGGGTGGATATATCAGGCAGCAAGTGAACAGTCAGATCTTGAAGGTGATAAAGGTGTTAAAAGCAGGAGAAATGGTCAAGCGTACGGATCTGAGACACCAAACTGGGATGCTGACAGGTCTTGTGGGTTTTTTTTCTGGTATGCAGTGGTCAGCACCTAACAAAACGGATCTAAGGTGAACCAGCGACAGGGTCATGGGCACCCAGGACTCATTGGGCCTGTTTAAACCTGGCAATAACATGTGTTGTGTATCCGGATGGTCTCTGGATCTACTTTGACTGGAATCTATGTAGACTTGCCATTAAAACACATCTCCAGTGTGATCAGACTTTACTCTCTGGCATAAAAAAAAGCCCAAAACACACCGTCACGTACATCATTTTCGTTTTATTTCCTGTAAACAACGGTTCCTCATCAAAACTGTCCAGCTCTGGGAGTTTAGAGGAACGGTGGTGGTGATTCTATAGCACAGTGGTACCATAGATGGTTCAGAAAATGTGTCAGACTGAAACTCACCCTGTAATACTGCTCTCATCTACCTCACAACCTATAGGACTTAACTTTTCTAAAGGATCTGCTGCCAATGTTGTCAATGTCTTGGTGCCAGTTACCACAGCACACCTTCAGCGGCCTTGTGGAGTCCATGCCTCATCAGGTCATAGCTGTTTTGACAGAACAGTGGGGACCTACACAAAGGCTGATATCTCTGAATGCATCAGTTAGTAAGCCAGCAGTTACTCACATCTCTAAGGATTACAGTTGTAAAATGACCTGTAGAAAAAATAAGCTGAATATCTTACCGTTCCTTTTGAACTGACACTGTAAATAATCTTTCACAATCTCTGAAAAAGGTATGTTTCATAACTGTGGTTTGCAGGCATTCAAGGAAGCCCTTATTTTCATTCTCTGTGGTAAGTTAATGAGTAAGCTGTCAGAGGAGTGATGCTTCTGGCAGTTTTGGGTTGTCTTTTGTTTACAGACAGTGAAAATACAGTATACTCGGCCATAATATTAATATTAATATATATTTTATATTAATTCTTACTCCCCTGTTATGAGCTTCAGTCTTACGTCTTAAAATAAAGTAATTTTGGTGCATTTCGATTAGTCCATTCATCCTGAAATCAGAATCTGAAACAGTGTGAAAACAACCTGATTGAAATAATGGCAGATATATAATAAAAACAAAAACAGTGACTGTATACACTATATGGACAAAAGTATTGGGACACCTGCTCATTCATTGTTTCTTCCGTACTCAAAGAGCCTCTCCTGCCACTGTCCCGGACAGAAGGCTTTCTACTAGATTTTGGAGGAGCATTGCAGTTAGGATTAGACTGCATTCAGCGGCCATCACCACCCACCATCCTCATCCCCAATTCTTCCCAAAAGTACTGGATGGAGCACCATCCATCATTCCATCATTCCATTGCTCCACAGCTCAATGCTGGGGGGGCTTTATACCCCTCTCTAGCCCATGTCTGACATTAGGCAGCACAGTGCCAATAGGTTCATGTTTGTTTATCTTCTCCAGAGAGTCCTATTCTATTGGCAGAACCTCTCTACAGGGACTAGACGAGATGTGTGTGTGTGCATGTGCACATCTGTGTCAGCAATGGGTGCAACGTAAAGTAGCAGAATGCATTCATTGGAAAGGGTGTCCACAAATATTGAGACATATAGTGTAGCGTAGGGTTAGCTGTTGAAATAGGCACCCCATCTCTCCCAGTAATACACCATGAACATACATGACATGCATCATACACCACATCACAGCCACGGATACCATTGCATCACATTACACACACCCTGATGGCTTAATCACAGTAACATTTGTCCTTCTGCTAAATTAGCGATCCAACTGACTTTCACCTCCGAGCTAAAGGAAGTTGCAATAATCCAAACACTGCATTCCCAGTGACGTCTGTCCTGATCCCTTTCCCTTTATGGCCGGCCCAAAGAGGAACCATTACTGTAGCCTCATCACTTTATCAAATGTTACACTGCCATTTCGCTCAGCCTGGCGCTTTAATGGCACTGGAGCATGGGTCACTTTAGCGTCCCACGGGCTGTGTGTTTGTGTGTGTGTGTCTTTGGAAGCTGTTCTGCTGATTGCAGTGCATTGCAGGGTTGTTGTGCTTCTATGTTTGTGTGTGTGTGTGTGTGTGTGTGTGTGTGTGCACTGCACTGGAGCTCACAGATCACTAATTACTGTAAAAGCAGGCAGGAGTGATTGGCTCAGCCTGGGTGGCTGTCAGGACTGGTGTGGTGACTAAAGGATGAAAAAGAGACAGAGCTGGAGAGTGAGAGAGAGAGAGAGAGGGAGAGAGGGAGAGAGAGAGAGGGAGAGTAAGTGTCGGTCGGCCCCTGTTTCCCGTGGGATATTCTCTTAGGAGAGGCTTGTCTCCTTGCATTAGGAGCCCAAGCTGCAGTGCAGAAAAACAACTCATCGTGATTCACTCAGCGGAGCCGCTGCCATCGGGCCCTAGAAGCCTCCGGCCAACTTCCATACACCTACATACCCTCTCCTCTCCTTCACTCCCCCCACCCACCCCCCCCATCCCTCTCACACATTCTCATGTTATTTATACACCTCTCTGTCTGTGGGCCCATGTAGCGCATATGGAGGCCTGCACCTACATGCACAGTTCCTCACTGTATTAACTATGAAACTTCTATTACGACATTGGTCTCACTGTTAAAAGTAGACGTTCCTTCCATGAAACTGTGGAGGAACCTCCTGAAAGCACCTTAAGAGGTTCCTCCATAGTATTAAATTCACTGTAAGTTTCATAGTGTAGTTTCTGAAATAGTAAGTAAGCTGTTGTTTAGGCAGTCTCTTTATTAGTGACAATTAGGGTGGTCATATGTCCCCTTTTTCATGGACATGTCCTCTATTTTGGGATCTAAAAATGCTTCTATTTGGGATTTTTTAATTCTACATTGATTTAATGATTCTATTTGCTTCTACAGCTTAAAATGTGTCTCTTTAAACCAACATATGAAGCAGTTTTACCTTAAAAGTCTTAAGTCTTGTTGATTCTCACGTCCTTGTCATAGGGAGAATGGCGTCTCTGTCATTCTCACTCCGGGCCTGGACTTAGGCCTACTTGAAGCCCCCCGGCCACAACATCCCAACCATGGCAGATGACTGTGTGTGTCGCTAGTGTTGCTCTTCTTCAAAAAACAAAAAATTGACAATTAATAATAGTCTACACTAGTTACCCCATTTCTATAGCTTTCAGTGTGTCCTACAGTGTCTGAAAGAGCCTAAAGTGTGATGATTCAGGCAGGATTGCAGCTGCCTGAAGAGTTAAAGTAGAGTTATTAAAATACAAATGTCATAATGAACATGTTCACACAGACGTAGCACAGCTTGCTACAAGTACCAGAGATAACGAGAGTCATGAGCTCCCATCTTCATCTTCTATTCTTTTCCTTTATGGACAAACCTTGTTAGCCTACGATGGCTCTCAGCACACGTACAGTATGCATATAGGTGGAAGAGCTATGATCAGGCAGCACAGAGTGTAATGAGAGCACACTCTGGGTGTTATGGAGTGTTCACCAGGGTAAAAATGCAGAACATGCTAATGTTTCCAGTTAAAGTGAATGAATTATTCATGACTTTTCAAACTGCACAAATATCAAATACTATGTATTAGTATTAGTAGTTGTAGGTTTTACTGCATATTGTACTATGCGGTAAAATCTGGGCCTCCTCCTACCATTTACAGTCAATATGAATGAACCCAAACTGAATGTGTGAGTGTCTGCTACACTATGTGGACAAACGTATTGGGACACCTGCACAATACATCCATATGAGCTTTTATGACATCTCATTTTAAACCCATAGGCATTAATATGGAGTTTGCAGCACTAACAGCAGCAGCAGGTCTGGAGCTCTGCAGTAATTGAGTCAGCAGAGCGTTTTCTGCACTATGCTCTGAGCTCAGCACTGTAACTTTACGTGGTCTGAGTTGCTCTCTGTGGTTCTTGAACGCTTCCACTTTTCAATAATACCACTGAGAGTTGATGGTGAAATATCTAGGAGGGAAGAAATGCCACCAGTGGCTCCTGTTACAGAACCACGCTGGAATTCAGTGAGCTCTTTAGAACCACCCATTCTTTTACTAATGCGCGGAAAGGCAGACTGCATGGCTAGGGCCTTGATTTTATACCCCTGTGATAACAGGACTGAATAAGACACTTGAATGCAATGATTAAGAGGTGTCCAATTACTTTTGCCCATATAGTATTTTTCACAACATCTGCTGTAGGTGCAGTTGTGCTTACTGTATGGTGCATATTGGACTGCTGCTATACTGTACTGTACTAGCCAGTGTGAGCTGAGGTAAGTTCACATGCCCACACACATGAAGAAGACAGGATGGAGAGAGTGTTGAGAGGTGGTTAAAAGTGTATGTGTGTGTGTGAGAGAGAGAGAGAGAAAGAGAGTGAGAGAGAGAGAGAGAGAGTGTGTGTCCTCACAAGCTCTGGACATGCACTAATGATGCATGAGTGCTCACCCTCCTGGGACACCCAAGCTGTAACCCAGATTCTGTGTGCTGGAGCACTGGGAGAGGGAAGAGGGAGGCATCCATGTGTGTGTGTGTGTGTGTGTGTGTGTAAGTGTCAAGAAATATCATACAGTATGCACTGCCATCATGTGACAGGCATTTTCCTCCACTGCACACTCCTTCCTCTGTGGCCTGGTCCACCTAAGGACAGCATGGTCTTATTTGAACATATTAGTGTATTTGTGTAGATTGTCCCATTAGATGTATCACCTTGCTCAAAGTCTAGCCTTCAGGGACATGTGTTTGTTTGTTTGATCAAACTCATTCTGTCAGCGTGGCCTCATTGTAGTGTGAAGAACCGCAAGGCGCAAAAAGTAGTGTTCTACTGACATCTGCTGGCAGCATAGCGGAATCGCAGCTAGAGAACTTGAAACATATGTCCAATCTTTTTTTGTCCTGTTTAAAGCAGCATTGTGCTAGAATTGACATTTCTTGCTCCAGGACATCCTGGACCCTAGAGTCGAAGTGTAATCCGAGCTCGAGCAACCCATAAAGGACACGCTTTACACATGCATTTCTGGACAGAATCAGCACTGAAAGTGAAAGAAGCATGTGTACAACAAGTGTTGGAGTAATATTAAAGGACTGAGAATGAGCATGGTCCTGCCCACACCTTATCAGAGTTACGTAGTGTAGTTAGCAATGGGCCAAGCCCAGAATAGCAACAGTGGCGACAGCAGCAACACTTTTCTCTGTATTACAGTGGAGTCAGTGGAGCATTAGCATGATTCTGAAGCAGCTATTTTTAAGGTAAAATGTTGCATAATGCTGCTTTAAGGCAGGTGCTGAACTTATTCCAGGGCATATCCAATCCATATCTGATCTTTTGCAGTCAGCATCACAATGCATCTACCAGCCCTCCAGGACCAGAGCTGAAGAGCTCTTAGAGGTCTTGGAGGGCTTCTGTCACACACTGTTAGATAATGTTCCTGCTCAAACACATCTGACTTAACTGTTAACTGCAATCTTCCAGGATCCGACTCAAAGAACCGCATTCCACAGAGAACCATCCCCTTAGACAGGGCTTCTAAAGACTCCCTAAGAGTTTGCAGGCCAAGCTGAGGAATCCCAAATTTATTACTACACTATATGTCCAAATATTTGTGGACACCCCTTCTAATCAATGCATCCGGCTGTTTTAAGTTGCTCCCATTGCTGAAACACTGTGTCTTGTCTCTGTAGATAAGCACTACCAATAGAATAGGGCAATAGAATAGAATATTAGCAGCCGTGGGTTAGAGGGGTATTACGCCCCCCAGCATTGAGCTGTGGAGCAGTGGAAGGACTGTGTTCTCTGGAATAATGGTTGGTGCTCCATCCAGTACTTTTTGGATGAGTTGGGAGTTGGGATGGGATGATGAGGTGGGGTGGTGATCATCATCCAACATCCTGACCTCACTAATGCCCTTGTTCCTGGATGCAATCAAATCCTCACAGCAATGCTTGCTCCAGAATCTAGTGGAAAAGCCTTCTTCCCTGGACAGTAGAGACAGTTAATCCAACCAAAGCAGGATAAACTCTTTTTTAATGTCCTTGACTTCAGAAGAAACCATGAATGAGTAGGTGTCCCCATACTTTTGTCATTTAAGTGTAGTTTAGTTTAGTTTTGAAGAGCTGTGTTTGTCTAAATATTGGTCTGACTGGTTCCTTTTCCACTCTCTTTTGTTAAAAGCACACACTGAACCTCTTGCCTCTAAGGTTTAAAGAGGTTATCCAGGTGTGATTGTTGGTGAGAACCGCTGTATGAGCTTGTGTGCATGTTGAGAGCCAGGACAGGCCAGGAGTCAGGCCAGGACCTCATGACACCCAAACCAGGTGCAAATCCGATCACTCAAGCCACTTCAGGAGGTGGTCTGAGATGCATTTTAGACACCTGTTACAGCAGTGAAAACACAACCATCTCTCTAAGACACGTTCTGCAACCAAACCCCTCCCAGTACAACCGAAACACTGAGCGAATTTGCATATTCTGTCCTACACAGCGATCGGAGATTAACTGGAGACGCATCTGACTATAAGGATAAATGCATGTGGCTAAAATCTTGTGGCCAGGTGTAAACAGAGTCTAAAACACCCCTACGAAATGTAATAAGCTAAAGCCTTTTACGCTGCTGTTTAAGCTTATTCCTGTTGTCTAAAGTATTTATCAACAGAAAGGCAACATGCTAAATTTAAGTCCTATCCCAGGTACCATTTATCAGTATCAGAGATAACGCAGAGTAAAGCAGCTGATCAATCACTCGCTGTCTGTATAAGCCTCGGCCAAGTCATCCAAAGAATTCTCACCTCAAAAAATAACACTCACATGATGGCAGTGATACGGCTTTATATAAAGAGGCCTCTCCTTCCCAGGCGAAGGCTATCAGGGCTGCAGAGCAGCGTGGTCAGAGTCATGGTTACGATCGTATTTCAGAATGGTCATTAGAGCCCCACTCAGCTGGCTACTGTGAGAACACTTCAAGGAGCCAAAATGCCATCTAAGTTAGGCAACCAAATTAACTGAGGATAAAGCATGTGGCTGCCAATTCTCAGCTCTCTGTCCTGGACTTCAGAGTGCGTAGCTGCCATAGGATAAGTATGCAGTGGCACAGACTTCCCTTATATCCCTTATATCCACCCTTATCTTTACCAGTTCTCCACATGGCTTAATTTCCCCAGACCTTTGCTGAACCTGAAACAGTTCCAAAGGGCAACTAACTAGACCTTGGTTTCTTAGGCTGTGTGTTAGACAGGCCTAGAAATTGGTAAAACTTGTAAATCTTTGAAGTTTTTCTAAATATTTTATTTATTTATTTATTTATTTATTTATTTACCAATTTCATCATGAAAAAAAACCCCACCACCTAGGTCTCCCACTATCACACCAACACTCCAAGCTGGAGTGGTGAAGGCTAGCATGTGTTTCTTCCGAGTCACATGGAGCTCAGCTGGATCATGTGCTACTAGTGCAATGTCATTGGACAGCTTAACACTAACTGCGTTGGAGGGCCAGGGAATCCATGGATGGCTGATGCATCACCATCTCTGACTGGTTGCTATTGTCTTCCAGGTGGTTGCTATGGTGTTGCTAGGTCGTTGTTATGCTGTTGCTGAGTAGTGGCTATGGTGTTGCTAGGTGGTTGCTAGGTGGTTGCTAAGTGGTTGTAATGCTGTTGCTAAGTGGTTGCTATGGTGGTTGCTTAGCGGTTGCTATGGAGTCCCAGGTGATTTCGATGGTGTTGCTAACTGGTTGCTATGGAATCCCAGGTAGTTTCTATGGTGTTGCTAATTGGTTGCTCGCTGGTTCCTATGCTGTTACTAGGTGGTTTCTATTATGTTGCTAACTGGTTGCCTTCTGGTTCCTATGGTGTTGCAAGGTGGTTTCTATGATGTTGCTAAGTGGTTGCTTGCTGGTTCCTATGGTGTTGTTATGTGGTTGCTAAGTGGTTGCTATGGTGTTGCTAGGTGGTTGCTAAGTGGTTGTAATGCTGTTGCTAAGTTGTTGCTATGGTGTTTGCTTAGCAGTTGTTATGGAGTCCCAGGTGATTTCTATGGTGTTGCTAAGTAGTTGTTAAGCAGTTGCTATGGAATCCCAGGTGGTTTCTATGGTGTTGCTAAGTGGTTGCTCGCTGGTTCCTATGGTAATACTAGGTGGTTTCTATGGTGTTGCTAAGTGGTTGCTCGCTGTGGCTTGTGGTTGCTGTGGTATGCCAGGTGATTGCTATGATGTTGCTAAATAATTGCTAGAGTAACAGTGGTGCAAGCATATTGCTCTGGTATTTCGAGCAGTTGCTACAGTGTTGTTTTTTGATTGCACACGGTAGGTTGTTAGGCAGTTCCTAAATTATCTCAGATTGTTGCTATGGTGTTCCAGATGGATGTCAAGTGGTTGTCGTGGTGCTCTATGTGGATGGTTGATTGTTTCTAGTGTATCTGTATCATTGTGACATTAAACATTTGCACCCCATTCATTCCTACAGGAAAAAAATCAGTTGCTACGTGGAAACCGTTGCTATGAAAAGTTACCTTTGCATTTTTGTGATTGGCCAGTCAGAGAGTGTGTGGAGTGTTCACTAACTCTGAGGGGGTCTCTCTGAGTCTTCGACAGGGCTGAGCTTCTGAGGAACTGCTTCCTGATGAGGAGCTTGAGCCTGGACTCCAGCCAGCGCCAAAAGGTCAGAGTCATGACAGACCAGATATCACACACAGCTGCGGTATCACTCACTGAACAGCTTTATTCCACACACACACACACACACACACACACACACACACACACACACACCTCAACTCAGATGAACTTACTCCATTCAGACACACATGGTGTATGAAGTTAACATCAATCCATAAACACAAACAGGTGGAAAGTATGGCTTACTTACTTACTTATAATTGGATTACTTTTTATAAGTGATTGATAATTATTGATATGTCAGTTATTGATAAGTTTGGCTGCTGACTTCTCTGTGCACTCCTGCCCCCATCCCATTTTAGTCATTTAATACTTGAATCTGCAATAACATTAGCCAGCCACATTTGAGTGGCACATTCCATGCCCTCACACTCGAGGCTATATATATGTATTGTTTATGCGCTGTATTGTAAGTTGACATGGTGGTCAGAGACACTAACCCATGGAACTTTAACACCGCCTCTCATGTGTGTCTCCACTCGGGTTACGCGAGCAAACTCCTACGTGACAGAGATCAGGTGTCCCTACGGATCTACTCTCTGGTCCTCTCTAACACACTCTCCTCCCGTGGTTCGTCTGGGGAATTGTCACATGGTGGATGTTGAAGGAAATGTCACGTCCATCATGGTGTGTCTAAACATGTAGCAGGTGCTCCATGAGGTCAGAGCCGGTGTGAGGATGGCTAGATTGGATCCTGGATCAACCACTGAAGTTTTTAGTGTGTGCTCTGTTATGTATCGGCCTTATGTATCACTTATTCATTGACAAAAGTATTGGGACACCTGCTCATTCATTGTTGCTTCTGAAATCAAGCGTCTTCAAAATAGTTTATGTTGCTTTTGTTGGAGTAACTGTCTCTACTGTCCAGGGAAGAAGACTTTCTATTGGATTTTGGAGCAAGCATTGCTATGAGGATTTGATTGCATTCAGCGACAGGAGCGTCAGTGAGGTCAGGATGTTGGATGATCACCACCCCACCTCGTCCCCGATTCCCCAGCTCATTGCAAAAGTACTGGATGGAGCACCAACCATCATTCCAGAGAACAGTCCCAATGCACCAAAGCTTAATGCTGGGTGGCTTTATACCCCTCTAATTACGAATACTAATTCGTACGTTTTTGAGTATGAACATACATAAAACTGCCGAAGTTAAGGGTACTCTAACTTCCAAGATTGTGGTAATGATGGACACTATTATTATGATTATCATTATTATTATTATTAGAAAAAAATGTGGCAAGTGCATCAGCAATGGCAGCAGAAGGGCTTGCATTGGTGTATGTTGGTATAGCAACACTTCACCACTAACATCCTGTTAGTACAAAGATGATTAGTATGTTAATATTTTTTGTACTATTCTGCCAAACCAGCTCTATTAATATTAGTATATAGTGTATACCTTATATTATTAGTCTGTAGTACGCAATTGGGATGCAGCCCTTTTTGGAAGTCACTGGAGGTCAATGTGCAAAGATTTGATTCCAATGCATTTTAGAGGATTTCTATTTGTCCATTCATCATAAGGTTTACATTTCCTCAAAAGGTCTTTTTGTAGGACACAGACCATTTTTTTAGCTTATTTAACTGTAAAAGCTGTTGGCTAGTCTGCTAGCTGCGTAGCAAGCTAAATCTAAATCTATTAGCTAAATTTTGCATTGCATTCAGGGCAGCAGATTTTCATTTCAGGGCCCCCATACTACCACCTCAGATATTCCATAAGCTGTGTAAGACCATTTGTTTTTTTATTATTCAATGGTATTTTAAATACAAATTGCTTATCATGATATCATGGTGCTCTTGGTGGCCCCCTGGTGGCTTGGGGCCCTAAGTGGCCTCATAATTCAAGTATGTCTCTGGCCAACTGTGTTGTGTGTTGGTTCACTCGTGAGATACATCATTTTAACCAGCTCCAAACTCTATATTGCCTGTCAGACTTAGACAGAGTAATACAGACAGCCTACTTCGGTGGCATGAAGCTGCATAGAAGCCGCTTCTGTCAAGCTACACAATTATGGAGACACTGATATTCTAAACCACCACCAGACACTTCACTGTTAGTTAGTGAAGTACTTCAGTAAGGTCATGTGAAATGAATGCTGAGTGCCCCAAGTGTACGGCGCGAGTCTTGAGAGTCAGCACATTGTAGTAAGAGCAAGAGAGTAGAGGCGTGCATTCTCACAGAACCCGCCACAACATGTGTCGGGGGCATATTTCCAGTGTTGGTCATGGAAGCCCTATGCGGTCAGGGGTGCATATACTGAACAGCCTCAATAAAACGCTAACAATCCCTTGATCATTAGCATATACTGTCTAAATGATATAGAAGAACTACTACTCACATTGCAGTTTTGTAGGCTACAGAGATCTGTAGACAGTCAGAAAGGCCACAGCGTTGCCTACAACAAATAAATGCTTAAATTCTTGCTTTGTTTGTTTGTTTATTGAGGAAAATGGGCTGAAGTTACAGTGAAATTAAACAGGCCCAATAACAATTCAGATTGTATTTCAGCAGAAAATAATTTATTAATAAATCAACTATGTGCAAATTGCCATGTCGTTAGCCTGTGTGGGACTGCAGTTTAGGGGTGGATTGGCAGGCTGGGGCAAATAATCCTGATGTTCTGTCCAAGTGTGGGATCAATTTTTAAGGGAGTGGGCCTAAAAACACACAGGTCTTTACACAGAGAGAGTATAAACTTGACAGATTGACCAAATTTAACAGACATTTTTCAATATTTTCACCATAAAATGTACATGTAAAGTTCATGGGATGAGTTCATACAGCTAAAATATCCAGCTTTCTCAAGCTGTTTTCACACTAAACACTGTACCATCTGGGCGGAGAAGTGGGAGGCGCTTTCTGTAGAAGACAGCTCGTTATAGCTTGTGAGATTATTTTAGAGGCTCTCTCTTCTTAGCTAGTTAAAACGCTGGTAGCTATAAACCTGGAACATGCTAAACCTTTTATGATAGTTCGTGATCTGCTTTCGGACTGGTATTGCACACTTCTTTGTCTTCAGAAACAGATAAAACTAGCTTTCCTCTATATTGAAGGGAACTACCAGACACACCCACTTAGGGGAGCTGTCAGGGATTTGGGGCTTCATGAAAAGATATTACACCAGGCCCCACAACTCTTGAGAATTCTGCCAAAATACTCAATCAATGTATTCTTCAGGGACCCTGGTACTCACAGGCCCTTAGAATCGCCCACCCCTCCCACCATATGGCGCCCCTGCACCTGCTGCTTTCCTATTGGCTGCGCTGAGACGATGCAGTCGATGCACATTGCACAAAAGTTGGAAATTACCAGCTTACTGTTCTATCATGGCAGACATGATTGCCTGTGTCTGTGCCTGTGACTGTGACTGTGTTCGTGGCACACATCCCATTGAAAGTAATGTGTCTGAAAGCGCAGTGGTGAATTTTCAGTGTAAAAGCAGCTTTATCGTTAAGCTCAAATCTTTGCATTTGACTCATATAGCTTTGCATAGCACTTACAACAATAGCTTAGACTCAAAAGGCTGTTCTTTTGACTGGTAAAACCTAAAGTCTCTCGCCATAATAGCACATACAAGGATGCCTCATAAACATTTGGTCTCAGACCCAAGACAGTTTAGCTGTGTTGTCAAGCTTCGTAATCGTGAGTCAGGAAACTCTAAAGGATTTTATTAATAAAAACAACAGTACTAGGAAGAAAAAAAAGAAATGCCACTTTATGTATCTGGTACAACTTATAATGGGCCCTTAAAATTCACGCTTGACTAAAGACCAGTGAACTCAACCACAGCAACCCAGCAAAATATTTGGAAATTCTGTGCTTTGACTGTTTGCAGTGTCTTGAACATTCTCTTCTATTAACACTGG
This sequence comes from Salminus brasiliensis, assembly GCF_030463535.1. NCBI lineage: Eukaryota > Metazoa > Chordata > Actinopteri > Characiformes > Bryconidae > Salminus > Salminus brasiliensis. The sequence goes on along the minus strand of NC_132879.1, from coordinate 53,599,263 downwards.
TTCACTTGTCTTGGGATTTCATCTTCTGCAGCATTAAAAGCCTGAAAGTGTTGGTGTCTGATGATTGTGTATGAATGCTGGGTGAGTGTCCCCTGGCCTTAAGAGCACTTTTTCGCTATTGACATCAGTCCACACTGTCAGCTGTGGCTACTCGCTTTTTCATGCCCTGACCACACCACCAGCACATAGACAATAGGTAGATAGCCAAGCAGACTGGCAGGTCATGCAAATAAGCAGTTATGAAGATCACGAACAGGACGGCATACAGTAAAGCCTTGGACACGTGGCCTAGGGAGCAGAATTCAGCCCACCATTCCAGGAGCCTGCTGGACATAGTACACACTGAGGGCGTGGTCATTCTGGACAGTGGGGCAGAGCATTCAGCCTCTGGATCCTGGAGCTCCTCCAGGTTCTCTCCAAAGTCAGGGTCTTTATGAAGGTCAGACAGGAGCAAGGGTTCACTCTCCCTCAGGGATTCTGTCCAGCTAAGTGGCCCAGGTGTGTCAATGGCATGGCTAGTTATGGATAAAGTAGGTGTGCCTGTATAGATGTCAGTGGTTCTGTGAGGCTTATGAGGCTCCTTTTCTGTGATGAAGTCTTTGCAGGTATCACTCTTACTCTTCCTTCCCAGTATGACCTCATCTACTTCGTAGGGTTCTTTCTGGACTGTCACTTCTGCTACTTTACATTCTCTATCAGCTGCATTGTTATCTATTGCTTCAGACGGTATCTCCTCAGCTTCTCCTGGCTTGTGACACGGTACCTTCTCCTCTTGTGGCTTTGAAGCTTCCCTGTCAGACCCTTCAGTCCTTGGGTCTGATTCTTCTTCATCTAACACCATGCTTTCACATTCAATGATTTCTGTGTTCTGTTCTCCCAGCAGTTCTCCTTGCTTTCCACTTTTCAGTCCCACTATCAAATCTTCAGGAGACTCTGCTGCATCGTATTCTTCACTGATGTGCTCTTTCGCTAGCTCTTCATCTGTATACAGTCTTCCTAAAGGCCCCTCTGTCCCCATGTGTCTGATTGTGAGCGGCTCATCCCTGATCCTTGTAAATGTCAGGGTGTTGTGGGCCACTTCATTTATGTCTCCCTTTACCTCCTCTTCTGTGCCTAAGGAGCCTGCACTGCCTTCACCTTCTTCACGTGTTACACCATGTCCTTCTTCAGAATTTCGACATTCCGTGGCATCCTCCAAGCGGTTTGTTTCCAGCAAGGACACATCTTCAATGATTGATGTTTCGCTGCATCTGATCTGTGTTCCTGACCCTGGATGATCCCAGACCAATTCCTGGCCAATGCAGGTTTCTGAAGTGATCCCTGGTTTTCCAGCATGCTTGTAACCCAATGCCTCCTCTTTGCTTTGAGCTGAGCCAAAGTCTTGCCACCTCTCAGCAAGATCGGACTCTAGAGTTTCGTCTGCTGTAAAGGACAGTGGAGTCTTTGCTGCGTTTCTAGATTCGCTGTTTACTCCCTGGACTGACAACATTATTTCCCCTGGGATGGACGTGTCACATTCAGGGTGTGATGGGAGCGAAGCCACGCGAAGCAAACACTCTTGGTCCACAGCATTCGCATGAACGTCTGAACTGTCTGTCCCATTGAGAAAAGCTTCCCAGGCATCTGTGGAGGACCCCGTTGACTTTTCTTCTGTTGCCTGATTTTCAGGGGCATCCAGGCTTTTCTCATTACTGATCTCAACAGTGTGCAGATGGGAGGGAGAGTCTGTGGGTTCGACCCAGTCCAGAGAAAGTAAGGGAATCTGGTGGTAGGTTAGGATCGGTGGTGTATCCAAATCCTTTTTATCATGCTCTTGAAATACCCCAGAGGTATCGAGCTCCATTGGAGGACTAAGCTGTAAGGCAGCCATCGCCACCTTTAAACCCCGCTCTGTTGCTTCTGGCTCCCTCTGAGAAAAGTAGTCTTGGGCTCGTGCCAACCTGGCCGTCCGCCGTCTGTTGCGTCTTTCCACCTGTCAATCAAATGCAGTGACAATCACATATTCAGGTATGTTTAAGCTACTTTTAGATGACAGCATGCAAGAAAAAACTTCCCCACAAATGCAACTGATTAGCCGAGACATTTTTGGTGTTAGACGTTGTTCTAATCATCTACACTGGCTTTGTCTTTTAAAGGGTGGATAGATTACGCAGCAAGTGTGTGATGAAGGTGTTAAAAGCAAGAAAAATGGGCCAGAATAAGAATCTGAGACACTTCGACAAGAGCCAAACTGTGATGGCTAGACGACTGGGTCGGAACATCTCCAACAAAACATCTGGCAGCTCTTGTGGGGTTTTTGTGGGGTATGCAGTGCTCAGTACCTCCCAAAAGTGGTCCAGGTAAGGACAACTGGTGAACCGGCTCCAGGGTCATGGGCACCTAAGGCTCATTAATGTGATCCATGGAGGCCCCACCCACCTCACAACTTCTAGGTCTTAAAGGATGTGCTGCTAACTTTGGTCTAGGTGCCAGATACCACAGGACACCTTCAGAGGTCTTGTGGAGTCCATGCCTTGACTGGTCAGATCTTTTATTTGTGATAACGTTAAGGCTGATCCTAAAAAAGGAAACTTGGCACACCAAACATGTTTCTGCTAATTGACTGCTTTTGAGTTAAGGAGGAAATTGTGTGACCATCTATTTTATCCATGAATCACTGAACTTTGTGGACTTCAGCTTGTTCTGCATTGACCCACAACATTAATAGTTTTGCACGTGATAGCTTTTAAAGGATGTATGGTATGTTCTCCAGCATCATGTTACTGCCCACACTCAACTGAGCACACTCTTCACTTCACATTACATGCTGTCCTAATCCCAGTCATTCTCACTCAGAGGCCAAAGAGGAAAGATGTATGAAATTGCAAAACTAAAAAGAAATTAAGACATAAAAAATAGACATAATAGAGTTTTCTGACATAATCGATTCTGAGCTCTTTTTTTTAGGTATAGAGAAACATTACTGTGACTAATTTTCAATGGAAGTGTAAAAAGATCTTATTCTGAGTCATGTTGGAGCATTTCTATTGGTCTATTCTGCATGAACTTCTGACACAATGTAAAGAACAGCCGGATTCACATTATGTCAAAAAGGGAAAATTGACAAAAATGGAGATACTACACATTATACATGAAATGACAGACAGATGGATGGATGGATATGTATATATATATATATATATATATATATATATATATATATATATATATAGATGGACAGCAACAAGAGCCTTAGGGAGGCTAAGGCTCCCCAACTCCCCAACTCATTCCAAAAGCCTGGGAGGGGGGCTTAATAGAGCCCTCTAGCCCACACCTGGCATTAGGCATGGTGCCAATAGGTCATGATCATCTGAGAGTGCTATTCTATTGGTAGTACTTCTCTACAGGGACTAGACAAGACATTTCTGACATCTGTGTCAGCAATGGGTGCAGCTCTAAGTAGCTGAATGCATTAATTAGAAGGGGTGTCCACAAACATTTGGACATATAGAGTAGACAGTAACTAGGCCTAAAAGCAGTCTTGGAATGCAGTGGATTTTTATTTGCATGGTTGTTTATTGAGCTTACCAAAGTTTTGCGACACTCCTCCAGGGGCTGACGTGAGCGACTCTCTACTTTGGGCTGGATTCTCTCTGTCTCACTCTCCTCTGACCTACATGACTCTGGTTCTGAAAAAAAGAAAACTTCTGTCATGTTTGGATGCAATCAGGCCGAGCACACCCCTCGGTACGTTTGCTGGCTGAGCTACACACCTGGGAGATCACTGCTGGTGCCTTTGGACTTCAGATCTGCACTGCTCCACTTTCTGTAAACATACAGAGCAGAGCAAATCATATGCTCCACTTCAGCTGTCTTAAAGTGTCCAAGCAAGCTTCAACTATATTGTCACTGTCTTGCAAAAAGCCTTTAGGAAGGGAAATACTTGGTTAAAGCAGCATTATGCAGCATTTGTACCTTAAAACAGCAGCTTTAAAATCACGTTGATGCTCCACTGACCTGTAATAGGAAGAATAGCACCACAATCTGTGCTACTCCAGGCTTGGCGTACCAGAACTGCACTAGGCAAGTTTACCCACTATGCACTTCCCTACTGTACGGGAGCTAATGATTGCATAATGTTGCTTTAATTTTCAATGGAAGTCAATGTAAAAAGACCTTATTCTGAGTCATGTTGGAGCATTCATCATAAAATTCTGACACAATGGAAAGAACAGATTCACAATATGCCAAAAAGTGAAAATTGACAAAAATGGAGATACTGCATTTTTGCGTGACAGTGACAATGTGAGAGTTAAACCTCTAAAAGACCTTTATACTTCAATTTAACCATTTAATTTCAGTTTTGTTTGATTTGACATGATGTTTTAAATGTTATACAAGAATAACAGCTAAGGCATCTTTTCTCACCTGCTAGCTTTCAAGCAGCTCTTCTTTCCTCCCTTGTGATTGCTCTCTTCTGCCTCCCTCTCTTTCTCTCCCTCATTCTCTTTCAGATCTCTTCCTCCTCTGTGGCGGCAGAGCAGCACATAGTTCATGCCTGCATTGTTGGACCAGAAGGTTCCAGTGGAGGACTCATAACGGAGGCAGAACTCCAACCGAGCACCCTCCGCCTGGAAAGGGGGCACCAGGATAAGCTTAAAGGTGAAGCGGTCTGTCTGTCCATCGCTGGAGCCGGGCATGTATTCGGCCAGGAGGTCGAAGTGGCTTTGCCAGCCGTCTAGCGTGGTGCGAACATAGATGGTCTTGTGATAGGACAGGTTGAGCACACGGATGATGCCCCGGATTGTGGTGGAGCCGGGCAGGAGCTCAATGCTCTCCAGCTCCAGCTTGTTCTGCTGGAGCAATAATGAAAGCTCATCATCCGAGGACGGGACCGTAAAGAAGCAGGATAGGTAATATTCCTCCCCTTCTCGGGCCTCTACTCCCAGCAGCCTTTCCAAGTCGTTCGGCCCAGTTTCACCTCTGCTGTCAAATTCTTTGACTGACACTAGGTCCAGGCCGAAGGCATCTGCGAAAGAAACCTTGCGCCGTATTGCGGATGCTGACGGAGGTTCAGCTTCAGACTCGTCGGATTCCTCGCTGGAGCTTCTTTGAGGCTCTTTTGTCTCCTCATAGGAGCACTGCAGAGCAGTAGTAATAGGATTCAGTATAATGAGATTTTCCTGCTGTATCACAGTATTGCAAGTCTTTGATGATGTTTACATTTTCATTAAGGAGGGATTCCAGTTATTTTAGAATAATTAAATCATTAGGATGTAAACAAAGTCCTTCAGAGTGGTTTGATGAGAATTGCTCCGTTCTGGAGAAACTTACCAAGACCTATGCACAGCGTTGAGGACAATTAATGTCTCTAAAGCTAATTTGTTGCCCGATGCCTGAGGCATTGTATTAAATGTACACTATATGGCCAAAAGTATCCAGACACTCCTTTAAATAAGTGAGTTAAGCTAATTTACACTTTACAATGCCTTTGCATTGCCAATATAACAGTATTCTTCGAAGCAGCCACGCATGACTCTAAAGTCACCATGCCCAATGCCGTCCCGTAGAGGCGTATACAGACCCCTGGCAGTGGGCTGTGAATCAGTGGAACTGACTGCTCTAGAGTGCTGGAGCTCCAGCCAATATCCCATTTTTGTTCTATAAGTAATCATCTGTTATCAGGACCTGACCTCACTAAAGACCCCAGGGCCAAATGTCAAATGGTTCCAAAATATAGTGTAAGGCCTTTGCAGAAGAGTAGAGGTTGTTACTGTGGCAAAGGGGGTAAACTCCCTATTATTACCCTTGTACTATAGTACGTGTCATGCGTGTTTCAACACATTCAGAGCATTGTAAATATGCGTGCAGACAGTGGAGCATTTCCTAGAAAAAACATGCATCTGATTTGTAAAGTAGAGAAGAAGCAAGCGGAGCATTAAAGCTAGTGTTGAGGGTGGGCAGTTCAGCACCATTCATCACATTATACATTAAATTTGGATGATCACCACCCCACCTCATCCCCAACTCATTCCAAAAGCCTAGTGGGGCGTAATAGCCCTCTAGCCCACACCTGGCATTAGGCACGGTACCAAAAGGTTCATGATCATCTGCTCCAGAGAGTCCTATTCTATTGGCAGTACTTCTCTACAGAGACTAGACAAGCTGTGTGCGTGTGTGTGTGGGGGGGGTACCTTAGCACATCTGTGTCAGCAATGGGAGCTGCTTAAAGTAGCTGAATGCATTAATTAGAAGGGGTGTCCACAAACATTTGGACATATAGAGTAGACAGACAGATAGTTTTCCAACTTGACCCGTGAGTCGTCTCCGCAGTGGAAGAAAAACAAGCTGCGGGGGAAAGAAATGCGATCCACGGTGGGACGGGCAGAGAAAGCAGAATACGTATCTTTCCATAGGATGTAATGTTGTCTTGAGCGGAATACGGACCACTAGTCCCCCAAGAAAAGATTTACCACTATTCCACCATTATCATCATACTGGTGGTTTCACTGGTGGTTTGGAAAGTAAGAAATGACTGTATTTGTGCTGTAGAGAGTGCAGCCCCCTGGTTCCTATCACCACCACCAAGAAATCTATGTCTGTAATTTTCTCTAGAATACGTAAGAGGTCACAGCTTTTCACACCAAATCACTCTGAAGGACTTTGCATATGAACAATATATGATAAACCTAATACCGCTACCAATGTATCATCATGCATTCTGACCACTGTATGAGCTGTTGGTAACAACATCATAATATTAGACTAGATTAGACTAGACCTATACTAGACAAAAGTATTGGGACATCCTCTCATTCACTTTTTTTCTGAAATTAGGGGTATTTAAAAAGAGTTTACATCTAAACCATTATATTATTTTTATTTTTAAAATTGTGTGAAATGCTTCCAAGCTTAAAAATGTCTTATATACCTGCCTTACTTTTTTGTATTCTGCTTTGGTCCCTTTAAATTTAAAGCTCAGCTCAAAGGGAACCTATGCATTATTGTAAATGTAAACTATGTAGAATCTATTTCCATAGAGAAACGTATTATTTATTATTTTTTATGAATTTTAAACTAGAGATCATACGTACAAACTAATTAGCAAAAGGAATTATGCTAATGTATGGACTATAGCATGGCTATAATGCTAATTCAGTTGTTTTAATGTATGTAATGCATCTAATTCATCAATAAATACCCCAAACAAAATCAATATGATGGTGTGACATCAATGCTGATATACCCATATACACATAATTCATCACCCAGCAGTACCTCCTCATCTCTTTCCTCCTCTTCCTCTCCTTCATCCCGTGGCCAGGCATGGAGAGTAGGAGTCTCCATGCAGCAGGAGGCCGCCAACAGTCCAGGTTCTTCTGCAGACATCCCAGTGTAGTGTGTGTGTGAGAGAAAGACAGAGGCAGTCCACTGACACCCCCCACCACCACCACCACCATCACCATACACACACACACACACACGACGTGACTGCACACGATGGCTCAGGTTGCAGCTGAACATTGTGCTGAGGGCCAGGCTCAAAAATAGCGTCGACTGCCCATGAGAGCGGGGGCCGCGGTGGACACAGTATGTGCTAGCTTGTAGTCTTGCTGGATAAGTTTGTACTGTGTGAAATTTCTGGCAGGTACTTTCAGTTCATATTGATCCAAAGTGTTCCATATTTGCTGTCATGTACGAGGTGATAAAAAAGAGGTAGTGGGGAAAAAAATGTTCAGGTCAAGCTGTTAAAAGCTATGGATTTTCAGACTTCCCAGTCCATAACGACATCCCTGACATAGTAGTTTCAGAGTAGGTACTAGATGATCCATAAAGGGCAGCAGATAATAAGCCCTAATTATTTAATAAATGTATAATAGGACTTGAAATTAAAGCAACACTATGGAGAATTGACATTTGTTGCTCCTAGGCTCCCCCTACAGGCATGAAGTGTAATTTGTGCTTTGAGCCACCACTGAAGTACACTTTTCACTAGAGTTATACAGTGCAGTTAGCAGTGAGTCGAGCCCGGAGCAGCAATGACAATAATGCTATTTTCCTTCTTACAGGTCAGTGGAGCATCAATATGATTTTGAAGCTGCTATTTTGAGGTAAAAATGCTACATAGCGTTGCTTTAAGCTGTCAGTGTTAAAGAAAAAAAAAGCATCAATATGAATAAAATGTTACATGAGGCTTTATATATTGATGTATCTAATATCTCTGCCGATGTATCTTCATGAGTTCAGTCCACTGTATGTGTGAATGCATCAGATAATACTATATAAGACCTACAGAATATGGACAAAAGTATTGGGACACTTGCTTGTTCATTGTTTCTTTGGAAATCAAGGGTATTAAAAAAATAAGTTTCTCCTCCGCTTTGTCTCAACTGTCCAGGGAAGACGAAAGCTTTCTACTAGATTTTGGAGGAGAATTGCTGTGAGGATTTGATTGCATTCAGTAATTCAGTGTTAGTGAGGTCAGGATGTTAGCTGGATCACCACCCCACCTCATCATCCCCAACTCATCCTAAACGTTTTATAGGGAGCACCATCCATCATTCCTGAGAACACAGGTCCACTGCTCCACAGCTCAATGCATCAAAGGCATCAAAAACATTAGTAAACGAGCTGCAGCTGAAACTGATTAAATATTGTGTACAATGTTTAGTCTGTGGCTCCGCCCCCTCAATCTGTTAACTCTTTATTTCCATCCGTAGATTACAACTCCCCCTAACAATGGAGCTCTGAGCCTTTGCTAGGGTTTGAACTTATGACCTTCTCTCACGTAATGCCGCTAGCAGCAGTTAGACCGTAGGGCCACCCTGAGCTGTTAAATCTACCTTTACAGATCTAAAGTGGTGAAGCTGCCTGCTTATCAGATCATAATTTTCTTACAGTGTGTAAAATCCTTGGGCTTTATCACGTCACTACCAGGACTTAGCACACAGAGTGTAACACTGCTGCCCTCCATGCAGCAGACTAGGGTTTCTTTCCTTGCTCAGGTGACAGTTAGTATTAGTGGTACACTAATATGAGTGGGCAAGACATCTAGCACTGCACTGGTCCACCTCCAAAAATACACAGTAGGGCATTGGCCAAGCTAGAATGACCATTAGGCGTGAGTGAATCATCCTTCTTATCCACTTCTTCATGTTGGGTCCGGAGTCTGGGACCTGGAATCACTGGGCGCAAGGCAGGAATACTCCATGGACAGGGCACCAGTCCATCCAGGCCACCACACACACCCACTCACTCACACCGAGGGGCAATTTACCACAGCTTATTCAATTACTATGTGTTTTTAGGAGGTGAGTGGAATTCAGAACACCCAGAGGAAACCCACTTGGACATAGGGAGTGGACACTTACGTGCTCCTGGAGCTGTGCAGCCGATACATTTTTCCAGTCGGATTCGATCCACATTTGTATGGGGTTTCAATGCAAATGGATTGGACGTCTGGAGAAGTGGCTCACTTCGAGCAGTCAGATTAAATTTCATGCATTTTTTATTCAGTCCTTTAATCCTTTATTTTTATTTGGCACACTGAGCTGCCATAGGAACATCATGCTGCCCACTGTTTAGCCTTCCCTGCCAGTGTACCCATGCCTCATGTCTCATTACTACACAGAAATAGGTATTTTAATGTACAGAAAATTGGTTTACTTAAAAAAATAAGCTTAAAGCATTTATTGTTATTATTTTATTAATTGAATTTAAAATGTACGACAACCAGTGGGGATTTGCAAGCTCAGGAAACAGCAGAGAGACTTCATAATTGAGCAATTTGGTTTAACCATGAATCACAGCTTCTCAAACAGGACAGGCGTGCCAGGAGTGCTCTTAGCAATGCTGCCATGCTGCCTTAAGTCACCCTAGAGTAAACTTAAGCTAAAGAGCACCGCAGCAGTCAGTGTAAGGGCATCAGAATGCACAGCTTTCTGGAGTGGAGGATTCCTGACGTTCACTTTTGAGCTAGACATGCACTTTTGCTTGAACATGCTATGACATGGACAGCTTTGCCGTTGCCGTTAGACCACTCTACACCCCTGTAGGTTTTAAAGTAAGTGCTTGGGGGAAGCAAGAATCACCCCCATGAACCTTAGTCTAAGGCTGCGTCCAAATAGTTCCTGATATGTAGCCCAAGGCCTCACGAAATATCCACATGGCAACCAGATTAGACAAAATCAGGGAAAGAATTTGTTAAACGAAGCTTCCTTCATCTATTCGGACGCAGAAATCCCCCTAAAACTCTTTAAAGGCAATACCATCCATTTTTCTGGATTTTCCCGACTGGGGAACTGTACAAGCCAGGCTTGTTCACCGCTGGTGGTGAATGGAACCAGATGTTTTTATAAATATTCAATGCACATTAAAAGCAACATCTGCATCAGCAATGGGTGCAACTAGAAGAGGTGTCCACAAACATTTGGACACATCTCACATATATCAATTCCCTTGTTCAAATCTACCTCTGGTGAAACCCAGGAAGGCGTCATAAGGTTGGACCACAAGGGGGCACTGTGAGCTCACATTTGAGATCCTGCTCCCTGCCTGCCTCACGTCTCACCTCTGGAGAGGTGCAGGTCGTAGACGGGACCGGTAGGTGGCAGCAACGCTCAAATCTTGGAGTCCTCAGAGTCTCCAGTGATTTCCAGGCTCTTTATTTCCCTCTAATTTCACACGCAGCTGCTATCGCCACATTTCTAGTGATGTAATCAACGAAATTAGACAGAAGAGAGACAATAAAGCTTATATTTGTTTGAAAAAAAAAATCTCCACGTTAAAACGTACATCTGCCAAAAAAAAAAAAAAGACACATCTGCTTCTGTATACAGATGTGGAAAATTATGGTCATTATTGATAAAAAAACAACAACATTGCTTTCCATATACGTCGTATATTATTAAATCATGTATAATAATGTAAGAATAATGAGGCTATGGTAGATTGTTGATTAACTGTGGAAAACATCTGATATGCTGCATTTTTACACATTAAATTAAAAACATTTTTAATTTTTGATTTTTTTTTTAACTTTTGCTTTAGATTATTCCCAATATTTCCCAATGCTTTAAAATCTCACAATTAAGGCTGTAATTATTAATGGGCTGTGTGTGGGATTAGACGTGTGTATTGAGGCAGGAGTGGGGCTGAAGGACAGAGGGGCTGCAGATGTGCGTGGTCGTATTCGTCCGACCCTTTCCTGTGTGTTTGCTCGCTGTTTTAGAGGACTTCAGGAGAAAACTGGCCTGAATTATTTATATCAAATTACCATGGCAGTCAACATTGCAGGATCAGGGACTTAACCTGCGATTAGCACAGATCTGCTCTCCTGAAAACTTCCCTCTTTCTGCTCAACTCAGAGCTCAAAATGTGGAAAATCAACACTACCAACACACTTGTCTTATTTATCAACGTTTTATTTCATTGTAATTAATATATACCTACATATTGCTAAACAATACAGCTCATTAAACGCTGTGGTATAAACACAGTGATAGCCAGCCAGCCAGCCAGCTAACCTACCTAACTAGCTGGAGCTTGTGTTTACGCCACCATTAAGACTCACGAGCTGCTAAAATTATTTTTTGTAAATAAATAAAAATTCATAAAAAGAGTCTAAAAAGTAGCCCACAGCTATTTTACAGCGTTTTTATGCACTGGAAAACTGCTAGAAAATTTTTTTAGAAGAATATTATTATAATGTATAAGCATATTTAATAAACGCATATAGATAGCTAGCTTATATAAGCAGTACACACACACACAGACCTTTTTTCATCTACATATCTATCTATATTAAAATTATACGATTTAATATAGCTAGATTAGAATCACTATCTACTGTTTCACTTTATCAGAATTAAAAAAAATATAAATAAAAATATTTTATATAAACTCGTCCAGTTTTTAGTGTTTCCTCGCGTCAGATTTATTTATTAGTTAATCAAAAAAAATCTATATATATAAAAAAAAACGTATTTTAACTTTTAATGAGTTTTGTGTTTGTTGTTGTTTACAGAACAGGTGGACGTGACGTCACACGGGGTCGCAGTACGCCAAAAAATAACAAAATCCTCCTCCGCGGAGGAGCCTCCCCTGGGGGGGCTGCTTTCTAATCAGCTAGTCCCAAATACTCGGCGGAATACATCTTGATGTTGAATCGTAACGCAAAAAAAAAAAAAAAAAAAAAAACAAGCTGCAGCCTCGCATTGCGCCTCGCGCGAGAGCATTGTAACAGGACTCAGTGTACTCGCGTGCTTTTTTCCCTGCCTGTGTTGCATTAGTAATAACAGCAGCACCCTGACTGAAGACAGGAGGCAACGCGTGCATCTCCGAGCGGAGGGATACCTCGGCTTTTTCAGCTATTTACTGCGCGGCTTGTTGTTCATTTTTTAATTTTTTTTAACCTGCTTTTATGATTAACTAGTGCGCGCACGTGCGTTAGCTAGCCTGTTTCCCCCACGACGCCGAAAGCGAGCCAGACTTTTGTGCGCGTGTTTTCACGCAGACCTTTGTGTGTTTGTGTGTGTGTGTGTGTGTGTGTGTGTGTTTTCTCTCTCTTGTACCCACGGAGGAAATAAGCGCGTGCTCTGGTGAGTTTCCACTTTCCACTCTTTTTTATCGCTTTTCCCGGAGTTTCACTCCAGCTGTTTAATCCTCGCGCTTCAGCTCCAAAACTTCGGCTTTCCAGAAAGGCATAGACTTTTAGTGCTTTTTTAAAACTCCTAGTTACTCGTTGCAGGGGTGGTAGATAGCTAGTTTGCTGCTAAAGGACCCCTCGCGCCCCAGCCTGGCTGTCCAGCGTGGGTCACCCACAAGTCAACAGAGCGCGAGGGACTCAGCGAGGAGACTCCTCACTCCTCAGCTGTGTGCATGCACCCCAGGCTCTGCAGCCAGCTAGCTTCACCCCTGTTCATCACTGAATTACTGAGGATTTCACTTTGCAGGAGTTTATAAAATCGGTAGTTTGTTAAAGAGAGCGTGGAGACTCAAAAAAGAGGCAGGGTTAAGTTGGGAAGAAATGGAGAGTTTAAAGTCACAGTGTGTGTTTGTCAGAAATTGGTGCATTTACAAAATTAGAGCACGTGTTTCCTTAAAATACAGTTTAATACGGTTAATTAGCAATATTTAACAGTAATGACCTTTATGGTTAGAGTTATTAATTAGTTATACGTGTCTTATAATGCATAAAGATGGTTATTTGAGAGATAAAAGGCTGTATTTATTTTTTTTTATTACTTTTATTACTTTTAATTTGTATTTTTCGGAGTGAAAAGGGAGAAAGCAGTGATGCTGGTACTGAGCTTAACGAGGCTGACTAGCTGACTAAGTGCCGTCTGGTGTCTTATGAGCTTTTCTAGACTTTTAGAGAGCTACATGTTGTTCTGCATTGTACAGAAAGTTAAAACTGTCCTAGTAAGTATTTTCATAACTTTATTATTTAACTAAATTATTGTAGTAATAATATTAATAATTATTATTTTTTTATTGTTATTATTATTATTATTATTATCATCATCATCATTGTCTTACCGTATTTGCTTGCTCCCATGCCATGGTCCTTGTAAAATCCTCATAGTGTGAGAACTGATTGTAAGTGGTATTGAATGAATGGATGGATGGATGGATGGATGAGTGATGCAGAATACCGAGCCAAAGTCAAGGAGCAGCACTCCTCTAATCCAGTCCCATTTAATGGCAATATCTGAGTAGCTTGTTGGGTAAAGGGTACCTGCTAAATCTGTTAAACTAAATCAATAGATTAGGTGACCCCCCCCTCCCCCTCCTGCCTTTTAACGGCTAACAAGGTGTGTGTAGTAGCCCAGCTCCAGTGGTGACCCGTGATTAGCTTCCAAGCTTTCACCTCTGTGTTAGCTGGGGCCGAAACCCCTGGTTTACTCTGGCAGCCGTGCAGGTGAAGTGCAGGTGTGTCTCACACCATTTCATCACTCAACACGCGGCTGCTTCAAAGTAGTAGTAAAGATTTCGCAGAGCACACCTCGGCGCCTCCGACCTCTGTGTGCAACCTGAAGCCTGGCCCTTCGTTAGCCCCACGCAGTCTTCTCCAGGTGATTTTAATTAGTGCTGTCTCAGTGCACCCACTGTGGAGGAGAGGAGAGGAGAGGAGAGGAGAGGAGAAGAGGGGGACGGGATGCACGCACAGTGCCAGCGTGAAGGTTTGATGGGGGGACAGCTGACGGGTGACCCGTGACTGGGGCCCAAACCCACATTCAGTCCTGGCATTTTGCATACATCCCCAGATTACGCCATTCATCACGGCCGCTCCGTGCGCCTCGCTGATAGGAAAATGTATGGCCCCCCTGGATTAATGTGCATGCATTTCGTTAAGTTGAAATCATTTGTCAAAATTAAGGCTGGAGCTGACTGCTTGTAGGTTAATGCACATATCCCTATTCTGTCCCGTTTTGGCATTTCAGGCCAGAGCATGCAATTATGCTCTGTTTGCACAATTATGATCTGTTTGTTCACCTTTAAAAGGTCAGCTCACACTGCTTGTGCTTATTTTACCAATTCTCGTGAATGAGCGGCAATTTTAGTCAGTAGTGTTAGATGTGTTTAGCAGATTTCTGTGCCTCATTCATCAGGAAAAAGCTTTGCCATTTTTACTTTACCCCAATTCAGCCTTTTGCGCTGTTTTTACACCAAAATGCCCTCTTGCACGACCTTGAGGTGTTGCACTGTTTTGGGAAAAAAAGCAAAAAAGCAAAAAAAAAAAGAAAAAGAAAAAACAACGGCCGTGATGTAGCTAGTTTGCTCTGCCCGGTGTCTCTGCTGGCCTCTCGCTGAAACCTATGGATGCCTAAACAGGGTCAAAAAAAATGCTAATGGAAATTAAGCTCGAAAGCCTTCTGTTTTTATCCACATTAACTTCACAGAAATGTTTCCATGACAACCTCCATGCAAGTAAAGGCAACCAGAGGTGATCAAGTTTTTTTTTCTCTCTCTCTCTCTCTCTCTCTCTCTCTCTCTCTCTCTCGCTCTCTCTCTCTCTCTTTTTCTCTTTCTCGCTCTCTCTCTCTCTCTCTCCCTTCCTCCTCCAGTAAGAATGGAATTTGTGTTGACAGTTCTGGCCTTTAATAGCACTTTTGTGCCGCGTGAAAGTATTTGTTTACCAGGATCATATGCTTCTAGCTGTCAGCCCAGGAGAGATTGACTTCTTTAGATAAAAGACTGTATTACGTGCTTAAGAGGCCCTCGCGCGCCATAATTATCCACATCATCGTAATGGTGTTTTGTGTGCTTCAGTAACTAAGAGAGCTGAGAGCTAAGGCTTTTTTAGTTACGCTCTGGGTCACCTATTAAGCCTCACTCGAGCTGCTGTTTTCAATGAGAAAGAGCAGGGACTTTTGGCCAGGAAAAAAGCTTTCTCGGGTGGGGTCAGCGGATATGGATTATACGTGGATTGCAGTCTAGGCTCTGGACAAAAAAAAAAAAAAAAAAAAAAATATATATATATATATATATATATATATATATATATATATATATATATATATATATATAAAAATGTCCAGGATGTCTTGTGTGAGGAAAAAAAGGCAGAGCAGAGGAACCGTTCAATTTGGGTTTGTACTGATGACCTGAATCCTTGAACCTCTCCACAGTCCAACTGCTGTTTGCGTCCAATCAAACGTATTCATTTTGGGAACATCTCCTCAACCTTAAGCCCATGGTTGGCCTGTGGGTTGCTTATGAGCACAATTCCTCATGAAATGTGGAGAGCTTTTTTTATCATAGCTTTTTATCATTAGCCACAAGAGAAGATGAACCTTCCAGCATGATCTGTGTGCTTGTGTAGGATCAGCACTGCTTTCCCAGTCTCGTCCTCCTCTCTCCCATTCGTCCTCCTCTCTTCTGTGGTGTGAAGGCATGGCATGCGTCTCAGGCTGAGCTCACAGATTCTGAGCAAGGTGACAGCATGCTGGTGTGAAAGCGCCTTGGTTTCAGGGTCCAGCCTGAACGAAAGCTCGGGCGGAGGGGTGTCATTTGTAGTAAACGGCAAGGTCACCAGCGCTCAGATCACGCTCGCCCCTGGCCTGGCTGTGTAGTAAACAGTGAACCACATCAGGGGGAGACAAGAGAGCGGTGACCTTTTTTTTGTTGTTGTGCTTATTGACATTGTTTCGTTTGGTTAAGTGCGTGGGGGGCATGCCCTACTTGCTTAAAAATTATATTGCACTTTTTTACAATCAGAGCATTTAAGCGGAGTGACGACCTTCTTGTAACGGGAATCTCTGAGGACAGTGCTGTTAGGAAAGAGGGGGGAGAAAAATCTGTTTATTTCGAAATGTTAAAAAAAACGTAGGATTTGTGACGGTAACATCTCCTGACAGGCGTATTAGGCTGCAGAAAGAGCATCGGGCTTGGGGCTGGGGGCATATGGTGCTGCCTTCTGCTGGCATAGCTCTAGAACAAGTTGCAACACTCTGGCAGGGTCACGACTGTCTCAGGTTTGTTCCTCCTGCCTCCCTCTAAATAAAAACAGGGCAGAAAACAAGCACATTAATGCTGGCTTTGTCTTTCAGAAGGGCACAGCAAATGTTTTCTGGTTGACTCCTTGGCCTCAATTCTTTTTCTCAAAGTCTTTTTTTTTTTAACCCTTTCTGTAAAAAAAATAACAAAATACCGGTGATGTCAGATGCCTCGTGAGATTTATTTTTGCATTATTTTCTGAATGAAATGAATGGCTGTTTTTTTTTTAGGTACCACACAAGAGAAAAGGGGCTGATCAGTGGCTAAATAGCTTAAAATAGTCAGAAGTGTAGTTTATTATGTAATAATCTTTTTTTTAAAACAGCATGCACTGATGATATCACCGCTTTAACACCATTAAAATTTGTCATTCGTTTCTAATCGTTCCCTTCCCTTACTGGTGTTAGCCGGCTGAACATTGCCCTCCTCAGAATGATCGCAGCAACTGCTTGCAGAGGCTGCGGTTCTCAGGTCTCCACACTAGAAAAGCCCGGCTCTGTCTCACAAACTGACAGTATGCACTCAGGGGCCATGCAGGAATGCGTTTGTGGATAACACAGGAGCCTTTGTTTTGTTTTCTGCACAGGGATGTTCCTCAGTTGGCAGCGTGCTGCGGTCGGAGACGCGGGCTGTGTAGAAGGTTAATTATACCCGAGTTCGTACCTGAGAGGCTGGCGTCTTTGATAGGGCCACTCGCAGCATATGGCCTCAGCAATACAATGGTTTATTTTTATGATATTTGATGAGTGGTTTTTAATTTAGATTGTCACTCCTGGCAACCAGCAGGGCAGATGGTGCAGACTTGAATGCCCATCAGAGCCTAAATACCCTCTAGGCAGCTGTTGCTAATAAACTTTTTTTTCAGTTTTTTTGCTGTTTTTTTTCCCCGCGCGCGGTTTAGGTCAAGAGGAGTCAAACCTGTTACAACACCTGTTTCTGCATATGTAAATCTGTTGTTTTGTCATTTCATTAAACAAGGAAAAAAGCAACGGTCCCTCGTGGTTGCAAATGCGACTGGCACTGAGCCCACTTGGCACCATGCAGACAGAGAGAGGAAGAACGGGAGAGGGAGGGTGAGCGGGAGAAAGGGGAGGGCGAAGAGACAGGGAAAAGACAACAGTGGCTTGCTTTGCATAGCACCACCACAGAGTGGTTCACTGGGTGAAGCTTAAGTTAAGCTTAATGCCATTTTCTAAAGTTCCCCCAGCACTGCGAAGTGAAAAGGGGCTGTTTCCTGCAAATGCTCACGAAGGGGGTCCAAGAACAGAAAGGCACAATTCCTCTCTTTCCTCTCTTTTCTGTCAATTCCTCTCTTTCTCTGTGAAGGGGGCTTATTTGTAGGGGTGTGTGTGTGTGTGTGTGAAACAGGATATGCCTAGAGGCTGGTGCTTGGCACACTCCTGGTTGCCACGCGTTGAACACCTAACCCCCCCCCCCACACACACACACTCCACCCCCGTCCATTCCCCTTATTGCCCTCTCATCATCTGGTGGTGGGCTCCCACGGCCCTGCTCCAGGCCACGTGTGCCAGGGCTGCATCTGCTCTGCCTGTGGGGCTAATTGCTCCCTACTAAAGTGACTGCATATAGGCTCTTAACCCGCTCCTGAGTCCAATAGCATCAGGGATATCTTCAAACACTTGCGCTCGTTTTTTTTTTTTTTTTTTTTTCTTTGCTCCCACCCGCTCCCTCCGCCTCCGTAAGTTGTGGGATTTGAGTTGTAATCCTGTCTGTGTACGCAGGATGCAACAAATATGCCGTGAAATTAGAGGTTATTCCCCAAATATTCCGCCCGAGCTTTGAAGATTACCGTCATTATTGTGGCACCTCCGTGAGAATCGAGCTGCGCCTGAACTCCTGTGTCCTCACACACTGTACGTGCACCCTCGTGGTGCTCTCCCCGTGATTACTCAACGCACAGATATGTCAAGATGTCCATGTCTGTCATGCTGGCAGGCCGGGTTTTCATTACTTACACACAGCAGTCCTGCCTTTAGGCCTGATTCGCTGCACTCTCCAGCACACACACTGCGCTTGCTACCTGAGTGTTTTTCCTGCCAACGTCAGTGCGCGCGAGGAAGAGGCGTGGAGGAAAAAACAGGCTGTGCTCGGCTTGGCCAGGCCCATGTGGGGCTTCAATGAGGGTCCCTGCAGGACGTTAATCTCCCTGGGCCACGGAGGTATCCTGCCTCTATTTGCCTCCTCTGATTTAGCGCCTCTCCCTCTCCCTGTGCCGCTTTGGAGCGCCACACACCCCTCTCTGATATGGAAGTTCATTAGGGATGTGCCTTTGATGGGCCGGCTTTTCATGTGACGGCGCTCTCAAATACCTTGATGTAGAAGCTTAAAAAGCCATTGTGCTGTAAGCCCTCCTTTTGATGCGTCTTATTTAGATCTGCATAGTAAATCAAGGAGAGTAAATAACGAGGCAGCAGATGGAAGCAAGGAGATAAGAACCAGGCGAACAATCGCATTTGTATTTTGTTATGATGTTGACAGCAGCTAAAATTCACTAATCTTGCGCCACTGATCTGCATTTCAAAGAAATCTCATTTAGCAGTGGGAAGGATAAAGTTCTTTTCATTGTGCTCTTTTTTATTGCATTCTTTGCTAATTTATCTGCCGCAGATTTAACGTTGGGCTTGGGTGCAAGCGGCATGCATGTTGCAAAGGGGGTCTTAAATACTCTGAAAGCGGTAACGTCTAGACTGTGAACCGGGGGTAATTACACGTCCAGTGATGAATAGAAGGAGTTTGAAGACCCATCTTTGTTCGGAGGCCTTGAATTGCTTGACTAACACAGATAAGGGGCATTTGGCCTCTGTCAAAAAATATTGCAGCGACTTTCCCTGTAATACGGGAATGGTATTTACTTTAAAGATAAAAATTATTGTGTACAGTAATCTGACTTGTTAGCATAATGTCTTCTTTGGTCCTCGCAGCCCGGTATGGAGCCGTGGAGGTATTCCTGGCCTCGGTTTGAAATAGTTTATCTTGACTTAGCGCAGCGCTTCATGTAAATATCAGACACTGGCATTATTAGAGCCTATGAATGGCTGATGGAGTGTGTGTATATAATTTGATAGTATTTAGAGATGGCTTTGTATGGAGAATGGAAATGGGTACGGCACCGCAGAAGGCCTGGATGCCGAAAAGTCACGCAGACTAATAGCATTGGTATTGCATTGCTGCCATTTAAATTGTCAGTTTTCACAGTCCAGAGGTGTTGTGGTATTAAAGTCAACTCACAGGCCATTTAAAATGAATGGAACATTAACAAAAAATAATGTTTTGCCAAGATAATTACGCGGTGGGTCCGTCTTTTATGGCATTTCTTTTTCAGTGTTTATTTACACAAAAAAAGGGCTCAGCAGTTACCAATCTAATTTTCCTCTTTTAAATATTGACTGAGAGACTTAAATATACACCAGGCAGCGCACTGTTCGCTGTTTGTGCTAATACACTGAGCATCGTTGCATTAGTGGTTCTGAAAAATATAGCGTAAGCACAAACATTAGAATAATAAACACTTGCAGTGAGAGCATATGGAGGGGAAAGCGCGCCCGTCTTATCGGCCTTGTCCTGATGGCTAAGCCGATAAACAGTGTGAACACTCTTTCCTTAGTGCTCGGTAGCTCTGTAGGTCTTTGCAACACCTCCCCGAACTCAGGCAGTAAATGTAATGGCACTTGGCAGTTTTTGTTTGCAGCAATGCTCCCCGCCCCTTTGTACAGTTCAGGGAGCACATTCCACAGGATCCAGCAGTTGCTAGTTGCCTACAGGGGTCATTGGAATTTTGAGAGGGGGGAAAAAAGCCCAATACAAAAAATCAGGAGTATCCAGGCCGCTCGGTTTAGGAGTGTATGTGGATGTGTGCGCCTGTTCTGTGCCACAGGTTCATGTGTGAAATGCTCCTAACGGAGGAAAAAGCCCGTATCAGTCATATGTTACAACATGAGAGAGTTTCTGAACTGCGCATGCACATATCTGTTAGTGTCAGCAAAAATGAGAGCACTTTGTGGAAAGTTATCGTGCTGCCTTATGCATGCACGGTTGCTTTTTGAGAGGCACAGTAGGCTCTTTTTTTTTTTTTAGGGCAAAACATTTTCCCTTCACTTCTTCACTTATTATTCAAAATCTGATACATCCGAATCTAGGCCTCAGGTACGGAAGCGCTCGTACACTTATATACTGATATGAGGGGTGTTCTTTAATAGGCTTCTGTATAAACTGCTGTATAAAGTTTTTGCTTCTAAAACTTCGAGTAGTTAAATCTCTCCAGCAGTCTTGCACTATAAGCACCTTTGACTAAGTCATATTTGCTGTCTCGTTTGACAGATCCTTTGCATACCCGGACTCCCCCTTCAAAGACGGACATCGGCTGAAAGTTTTTCCCCTCAGGGTGAGTTTCGTCTTCATGCTTTCATCTTTGTACCGCAGTTTTTGACTTACCCCTCGAATGCATTCAGTAGAACAGGCCTGCGTAACAAATGAGCCCCCATTAAATTGATCAGTTGCTTGGCTTTATTTGAGATCTTGATATTTCAGCAGCACCTTTTCTTTCAGATCCCTCTGCTTTGGAGAGTACCACCTGAGCTAACGTGGAAAGTTCCTGATATTGCTTCCGAGAATCTTAGCCTGTGTGATCTTTCTGTATATTTAACAAGCCTGCAAGGAGTATGGAAACAATTGAGTGGCTCAGGCCGAAAAAAAAAAGAAAAAAAAGAAACGTTAATACGTTCATACCTGAATTTCCATTCTCATCTTTCTCCTTCAGGATGAGATCTGGTATGGCAGTTGCACACTGCACAGCCCGAGCACTCTGAAGCCAAGGCAGACGTGGTGAGTAAATGCACTCTTTAAAGTGGTCATTTGCATGTCCCATCGTCTTGTCTCAGTCATAATTGAGATGCATTCTCAAAAAAGTCAGTCCCATTAAATATTCCATCAGCCTCGGCCTGAGAGTAAGTCTAATGACGTGTAGTAGGGAAAACGAAGGGGTTCTGCACGCATCTTCAGTCGTAGGAGGCCCTTCCGTCGCTCTTTCCTAAATTCCTAAAACTCTCAGAACAGTAAAGTGCCCACCACTCACTCTGCAAGTGTTTAATGTTAATGACAAAATGAGCTCATTCAATTGTACATGGTGTCTGAGAGCGGCCACAGCAGGTCCTCTGGCCCTCTCTCGCTCTCTCCCAGGCTTCAGGAGCGGCAGTTTGTCACCAAGTCAGTGCAGAAGAAGTGTGAGGAATTTCCTTACTCACTGATTATGCGACCGCAGTGGCAGAGTTCGTCATTAGCAGTATAGCCCCCTACAGACGCCGTCATACAGAAATTGCCAGACACTGAACTGCAGTCGTGATGAGGGGGGGGGGGAGGAGAAATTCTTGCTTACATGCTAACTGATCTGTGTGATTCTGAGAAGTTGTTCAGTCATGGTAAATTGATTTGCCTTTAATGACTTGATGGACATGATATTATGATTTCTGAATGTTGACGCCGAATGCTGATGCCTTTGAACAGGAACTGCAGGTAGGAGATGTTTGTGCCTAGTTTGTGCCTCTGATTTAGCTCGTTATGCACCACACCCACATGTAAACACCTTACAGTTTATATTAAGCCGCTTTCAAAGCTGGCTTTTCACAAAGAAAGGTGAAAATGAATGGAACTTGCTGCAAACGTGTCGTGCGTGGAGGCATTTGATAATTATGAAAGGAAATTACAGTGTACAGTAATTAGTACAAACCAGAGAGACCCTAACTCACCAAGAATTGCTGTTTGCCACTGCTGGCTGCTGCATTTAACAAGACACAGAATTTACATTCGTCACCAGTGTTATTTTTTTTATACCTACAACACAATAAAATCTCCAAAACCTATTTTGATTGCATTTGGACTATGGGAACTGTACAAGGAAGTTGGAATGTGTGGGTCTGCAAAACATTGCAGAATATTTTTTTCTGATATGTTTTGTGATATAAAAATATTCAGAACATTTTTACCGGTCAAGTCAATAATCCATGTCATGATATTAGTCATGATATGATAGTCAGCCTGTAGTAGATATGTCATGGAAAATCAAAACAGTGCAAATGTTCTTTTTGCAGAAATTAGCCTACATTAAATGCAGGCATGTCCTGTGATGTGACTAATACCCATGCCCACATTGACTATGCTGAAACGTGTCATGAAGTGTCTCCACTGTATTAAAACATGCAGAAAATGATCACAATAATAAAAATATCATTGGTTTCATGAGCTGATGATCTGCACAGGTAGCTAATGTTAGCATTTTAGACTTTTTTGCCTTTACAACACTGGCATCTCTACTGACAGTAGAGGCGGTGGGTGGAGGGGGGTGTGTTTACATTTCCATTTTGATGCCACTGCCAGTCGTTCTGTGGTCTGGCATGCCTTCACGGTACTGAATGGGCTGCGGGATGGGATTTTTAGAGCGTTTTGAGTGACTACAATTAAACTGCATTAAAATATAAATTTATATTGAATATATTAGACTGGGAAATGTGTATTCTGTGGCTTATCTTAAGTATTACAATACATTTTCAAGTATTTAAATGAGTAGACAGTGGCTTTAATATTGGCCTTTAATATTGGCCTCTAATAATGCTCAAAATGCTCAGTACGCAGGTAAAACCATGTGCATATCACATCGCAGTGCTGGATTTACTGGATTTCTCCTTTTTTCCATTCTCTGATTTCTGATATTTCAGTCTTCTCTGCTGATTTCAGCCTGATCTACCTATACACCATCTCTAATAACTCTAATAAATCTGTTGTGCAGAACCGGGTGTTTCTAGCAGTTTTTGTGAATGGAAATTCATGTGAACTGATTTTATGAGGCAAACTTAAAAGAACACACATCATTTTTTTTTATTTCTTTACCATGAAATAAATACCAATGAAACTATCTGACTACATGTGATATAACATCTACCTGTTAAACCAAACCTCCACATCCACGACTAGTGTTTCTTTGAAGTTGCGGGAGTGAAATTCTGCTGAAAATCTTTTTTTCTCAGCCAATAAAAAGTTCAGGCCAGTGATAACGGGCCGGTTGTGGCCAGCTTGATAAAACCAGGCGTGTGGATTTTCATACTGGCGAGGCGCGTACTCGTGTGGCTATCCCACTCCACAGCTCTGCCTCCGCCGAGCTGCAGAAAAGATTAAAGTTTGCCGCGAGGTTGGGTGGCTTGGCTGTAGGCCGAAGCTCATATCCCATGAGTCATCGCTTCACAAGTCTTAGCGCTTCCCTTTTCCCACCTTAAAGAGATTTGAATATTAGTTTTTAATTTGTCGAGTATCCAGTTAAATCTTCAAAGATGAACTCTTAAAGCAGATCTGTTCTGGAACAGAACTCGCCTCATCAAGGCGGGGAAAGAAAGTATAATTGCCCCCCCGACTTCACACCGCCAATGCACACACGTCGCGAAATCTGCTGCAATTAAGACCATCTCGCCCCAAGTTTGAAGACGGCAGTTCGGATGGACAGCTTTGCTCACGGTGCCCCCTTTGAAAATTGATTTCTTGTTCTGGCAGAGCGCCTGTCATTTCCTTCCCAAATGGCTCTTTGAGAGCTCTTCCCTTGCCCAGTGTGGAGAAGTGTAACCTCCACGGAGCTTTGCTCTGGCCACTTGGAGCGGAGAAGATGGGGGATATCAAAGGCGCCGGGCTCCGTCCCCATTGGCAGGTCTCATTGTGTGGCTGATTTGGGATTGGAGAGTAAGGTGGATGGGATGGGATGGGGATGAAGCTAATCTTTATCCCCCATTAACCCTAGCACCCGGAGTGCTCCTGGGATCAGGTCACTGGTCAATCCCCCTTTCACAGCCACCCGGAATATTTTAAACTTAAGCCTTTTCCATGACAAAAAGTCCTTGTCATCAAAGGTTCACTTTTTTTCCCCAGCGGTTCATGGATCTGGTGTTTCTCTCATTCTTAAACTTTCTCCGGTTCATTGTTTTGTCTCCACATTAGAAAGAAGGGGAGTTTTTTTTTTTCTTTTTCTTTTTTTTTTTTTTTTTTGGAGCTTGACCAAGTTTCCGTATTCCTGTTAAACTAGGTTTGGTTAAGGGCTGATAAAGTCATGCTGTGAGCAAATTGGATCTTAAGTGGTTCCTTGTCTTCCTCTCCCAAAGAGCTTTCCTCAAATATGCTAGTAAGTGCTTGTTTTAAAGTAAATTCAGGAAAAGGGCCAGCTGAATACAGTGTGTGAAACATTTGCAGTGTGCTGTACTTTTTAAAGTTTTAGAGGTAGGAAATGCACCTGAACGGTAAACTACAAGACAGTTAAAATAACTCTCTGATTGATGGGTGGAGAATACATTGGGGGTGGATAATATATCACAGTAAATTCTCATTATTGTGATAAATGACTTATGATATTCTTTGATGAGTATATCTTTGTTTATACTGAACAGCAGTGCATGTCGTTAAAGGACTAATGTGTAGGGATGTATGATGATATCCGAATATCAGTATCAGCAGAAAATTTAAAGATATAGACCTGATAAAAAACTGTAGACGACAACAAGCATATAATAACGACCTATATTCATATGCCGTATTCATAGCCTTGTTAAAATGGCTTTACCGTTTGTTTTTTCTGTTATTCTTTGTAGCAAAAACAAAATCATGATAATCCTACAGGAGAAGGCAAGTAGAAAAGACTTTGGAAAAAAATTCCCAAGAAATTCTGAAATCAAGATGAGATGAATCACCTGTGTAGGTGCGTTTACAAAAAGTCGAACGAGGCAGCTTCTCGTTTCCTGAGATCTATAAGAAAACATTTTAGGAGCGAAAGGAATAACCCTGAAATTCAAGAGGCCGGTTTAGAAATCAGGGAATTTACAAGCCAGTTTAATGCTTGGATTCCCTCAGTTCAGTATTTTGCAGTAGTATACCATTGTTATGTATTACCACGGTATGAAAATTGAGGGTTATCATACCATGTACATTTGCGTAATACTGATATTAGAAAAAATGCAACCCAACAGAGATTCCCTTCAATTTGGTCTATTTATTAGACTTTTAAAAACCATTAATAGAGAAAATAATCAGCAGATTAATTCATAATTAATCCAATAATCATTAGTTAAAACGCTTCACCTTATGTTACGTTCATCTACTTCTATTAATGCATAGTTTCAAGCTTTAACTCTAGTAAAACTTTTGTTTAACCAAAAAAAGAATACCTTCAGGGTCAATGCATAATAATAATAATAATAATAATAATTGTTATGATAATAGGAAGAATTGTAAAATACCATACACTGTGATAGCATCAAATTCTTGCTTGTCATACTGTGAAAATCTGACTGTGTATAATAGAAATGTCTTCAAGTATCACTGTGTTATATCTGTGCCGTATCGCCCACACTGAGGAGAATGAACAGTTGCCATGAGAATAAAGTTACAAAGGAGAGTCTGCGCCTTGCTGCCATCACTCCTGATGGAGGAGACAGACTGACTCAATGAGGTTATTGATCCAGTGGGGAGCTATGCTAATCACCATCCTGAATGGACTGAGATTCAGTGTCCTTCACTGCGACTTCTAATCCAGCTATCTCACCCCCAAACCACAGCATCACAGTCCTCCTGAGAGCTGCAGGCCAGAGCTACAGTTCTCTCAGTACCTCTGATAGAAGAGCATCCGTAGCGCACGTTTTGTCAACCGGACGCTATCACATTTCCCTGTGTTATTCCTACTCTCTGCCTTAATTGGAAAAAGCGTGGGTGCGAAATCCCAAACGGTGGAATTTTTCCAAGTGCCTGCGATGATTGTGAAATGGGACCCCGTTCAGGCATGACATCAGAGCGGCCTGACACAGCGCTCACCCCGTTATTCCAGGTGGGGGGAATTATGGAAGCGCTTTGCTTGAAGGTGATCATGTCCAATGAATTGGTCTCACGCCGCCTCGCCCTAGCTGTGTCGTCTAGCGTTGATTATCTCAACAGCACTGAAGTCCCCTGTGATCAGCACAGTCATGAAATGGATCACGGTCTGCAGCAGGCATGCCTGGCTCTTGAGGTGTACTGCCGTTGGGTGTTGTGTTGTTGAGTTTGTGTAGAGTTTGATTATACTGGCTTATCCACAGTATCCTTTAGTGCTACTTTTGTGGGTGTGGTAGATATGTATATTTTCTGGGTTTAGCGTCCACCAGATTTTCCGCATTGGTGATCTGAAGGACTACGCCAAGCAAAATAGCTGCATCGGCATTGAAGTAAACCTAAATTGCTGTATAAAGCATCTCATATAATAAGTACTCTATTAGCTACAGTGGGTTTCTTCGAATTCTTAGTTTTTATCCACTTTGAAGCAACTGAGTCTGAAGGATTTTGGCCTCCTGTGGAGTTGTAAGACTCTCAGATTATATGAATAATTGGCCACAAAGAAGGTTCATATAAATGTAAATTAGATTAAATTAACCCGGTCTCATTTTTCCTCTTCTCACAGTTCAGCTCCACAATATAAGACTGTGTTTGTTTTATTTTTTTCTTCATATAAGCAATTTAGATGTTTTGTGTACATAGCTTATTCCACATTTGTGTTAGAATAATTAATGGCTTTATTTAGTGAAAGTTGCCTTTCTCCTTGAGTTGCTTTGAAAGCTCTGTTTTGAAATACTTTCTTTCCCATTTGAGCGCGCCGAGTCAAGTCGCAGTCATTCAGAAGATTTTACTACAAAGGAACAAGCCCACTGCTTTGTTCTCTGTGATCATTTGATCGCGGCTTGAAAAGTGATACAGCGGAAACAGTAGTACTAGAGCTTGGAATTTGGCTTCCCGACCACAAACCACAAGCCTACACAATATAAGCGCGTCACGGCTACCTGACTTGATGGAGCGGTGTGAAAGTGTGTGTCTGCGACGTCGCGCAGACGAGATGTCTGCACTGAATCGGGTCAGAAGCCAGCCTAGAATGTGGACATGTGGATATTTGTGTATATTTCAGTGTGTGTGTATTTCAACACCATTTAAAAAAAAAAAAACACCAGCTGCCCCTTTTTAGATCTTTAGAAATGCCCAAAAGGACTGAAATATGGAGGATCTTCTCACGACAGTGCCAATATATGTGTGTGTGTGTGTGTTGACAAACATAGAGAACACTTGAAATGGGGTTTCTGATTACTCTAGTCGGCATGTACTTCAGCACCCCTCCCTTCTTGAAAGCAGTGCCTCTGGGCCAATTGTGTGGTCACAGTAGCTGACTCTGAGGCTCGTGGAGTGATGTTGACTGGAGCAGCCAGAGGGGAGTCATGTGAGAGGACTCCAGTCTGCATAAACATGCCGTTTCAGCAGCACACACAGAGACAGGGTGTCCTCTGGCCCAGCTCACCTGTGAAGACCTGTCCTTTAAAAACCTCTGTCTATAACTAACCCCCTTATTTCTCTCTCACGCTCTCTCTCCTTCCCTCTCCCTCTCCCTCTCGTTCTTTCTGTCTTCATCAGAGTGACTTGTATTTTCCAAGCTCCACACTTCATGTCATGTAAAAGCTCTTGAGTTGTCTTGGCTCTGCCATCACTCAGTGTCAGGCCACTCACCTGTGTTTTGTTGTACATGAGCCATTCCACATTGTCCAGGGAGCGCAACTCTCTCGTTCACTTTCTGCCTATCTCTCTCGCGCTCTCCCTCTTTAAATCCTCGCTGGGGCCCGACTGATGTGAGACGTCTGTAAGCTTCTGATGAAACTTCTGATAACCAGTTTAATATGTTCTGTTTAATACGGCCACACTTTAAGCGGACTTCAGTTACACAGAGGTTTACAGACTGAGATGAGTGTTGCTGGACCAGTTATCAGATGTTAGGGTTCGTTCGTTTTCCCTCGGACATGGACTAGTTGTGGACTAAATTATAGTGCTGAAAGTGAATCATTGGAAGGTGTTTTTAGAAATAGGCCCTTGTTCTGGCGAACTGGCTCTAAGGGTGTGTTTATGCTCATCAGCTTTGGTTTGATTAAAATGAACCCTGGTGCGATTTCTCTTTTAGTGCGGTTCAGTAGAGTAAGTGTGAATGCTGCCTTTCGAACCAAAGGCATCTAAACGAACCAAAAGCAGGATGCAATTTCGCGAGATGGTTGTGTTATAGGTGTTTTTGCAGCTAGAGTTGAGCACAGCTGGGCTGTGTCCCAAACCACACACTACCAAACTACACAGTATTTCAAAACTAGTCACCATTATTGCAGAATCTAATGATGTGTGAATTGGGATGCAGCCACAGTAACGTGAAATTTACAGCTTTAACAGTATCGTTGTTCCATTGCAATTAACTAAAGGTACATCAACAGCAAAATCGTGGTTCAACCCTCTGGAGCCTACAAATTTTCTGTTTCTCAATGTTTTTTTATTAATATATTTGCAATAATACAGCGCAGAAATACGATTCAAACATCCGTAGAGCACATCTGAAGTTATGAACCAATGAGAAGACAAGTCGACACACAATTTTGTGCGTCCGTTTATACACTGTTTTATTCATACTTTCCACCAAGAGCACCAAAACAATTCACCCACATGAGTAAAGTCATATTTCACAAGAAATATGACGAATTTCTGAAATTTGACTTAAATTTTCAGGTTTCCAGTCAGATTACCTCTTCACACAGTGCTCTAGGTCACATTGGGTGTCATTATAGAAAGAGCTGAGATTGTTGTGAACATTTTGATATCAAACACGTGGGTATTAATCTCATACACAAGTGCCTTTTAAGGTGAATTAAGGAAAAGAGGCAAAATAGAGACAATGCCCACAGACTCTAGAGGGTTAATACCTAGATCACAAAGATGTGATCGACTGCAAATATGTCAGAATGAACACAAAGCAAATCAGGACTACATTTCCTTGCTTGATCCGGACCAAGAGAACCGAACCACAAGTATTAACACACCATAAAAGTCCTTCATTATATGGATATTTCACCATTGAAGATGGAGCTTCCCTGTTTTCATGATTCCTGTTAATTAGCTCCTATTTCTCTCTAATTTTAGTAGATCATTTTTCTGACATTATCCTATAAAGCTGTTACAATACAAAACTAACGATGAGTCACTAATCTGTTTCATCAGCCTAAACTGGGCCAGTTTTGCTGATAAACATCAGCTGATGTTACCGCCCGTCCAATATATCAAGTCGCGCCCTGCTGCTCACTCTTCCCCTCCTCAATCTCTCTATCCTCTCTCACTTGCCTCCTTTCTCCAAACCCCATCTCCATCCCTTAATCCACTCTCTCTCTCTCTCTCTCTCTCTCTTTCATTCACCAGCCCCCCACTCACTCCTGTCTGAAGCATAGTTCCTTCTGCTGCTCCAAACACACACACACACACACATACAGCCACTCAGACGCACACACATACGCCTCAGGCTTTAATGCAGACTGACGCCGCTGCCACAGGACTGATTGAAACTCATGTCTCAAAGTTGCTAATGTTCACTGGACCATTTTATTGAAGATAAAGTAAATAAAATAGGTTGCCTTATGAGAGTTCGCCGAAATAGACTGGAATGATCTGAAACATACACACACACACACACAGAGAAGAAGACGTGCGGTCCCGATCGTGATTGGCTCGTAGCAAACTGAAGAACGAGATGAGGCGTTTTCTGGAGGTGTGAGTTACGGAGGGAGGGAGCTGTTTTTTATGGGCCAGGAATTTCACAAGTCCAATGTTTTTTGAGAGGTCTCGGAGAAAGCAAACGCTTCGATTTAAAACTCCCTTTCCAAGGAATGCCAAGCGTGAATTTACTGAAAGTGTGTTATTGTTCAGTCTCTGAGCCCAGTCATACTTCTCAGGTGATGTAATTCTGCCCGCATTTTCGTAAACCCTTGTTTGCAGCGACATGACACATCAAATGCACTGCAGTGCACTGTACTGTTCTGTTCTTTCCTCGCAGCTCAAGAGTGAAAAGTTAGCGTACCCAGCGTGGGACTCCTTATAATTGCTTTGATGGTCTGCAGGATGCCTTGCGCACAGATCGTAGAGCATCGTTGCCTCGACCGCGCTTTTTGTTCTTCGTATAAACGACTTAAAAAGTATAGGGACACCAGCTTGACTGCGCTTCAACCGAATCAAAGCAGCAGTCTCCAATTTTTTCGGCCAACGGCCCCTCGTTAGATAAGCCCTATGTTAATTCTTTAAGCCTTTGAAACCACTCCATTTTCCGTAGATTTACATTCATGCAAATTTGAATGTAAAACCGTTTTCCAGTGAGGTTTCCAGTCCTCCACTGGAGGCAAGGAGCACTTTTTTCCGATTTGGAGGTGATTTCCTTTGGGCTGAGGAGTGGTGTAGGTGACACAGTAATACATTACCATTGTACTCAATAATAAATATTCTACCAGCTCCTCCTCAGTCTGCTGGCCCTGAATGCTCTGGTGCGGCGTGTGTATTGTGGAGAGCGCTAGGTCATTCTGAATTCACTCTCTCCGCCTTTTGTCAAACATTTCAGTGCTTTGATAGTTTTCTCATTTATTTAGTGAATAGTCGATGGGGGGAAGAAAGAGAGAGTTTTTACATTATGTAAATGATGGAACGGTTCCTATAATCTCTCACATATTCATCACGGCAGACATAGGGCCGAGTGATACTGGCCTCCGTTTTGCCATTGTTTGGATTTCTATCCTCTTTTCTGTTCTGCTCAATGCCTTTACCAGGATTTAATCCAGCCCACCTTCCACTATGACAATGTTTACTAGCTATCATTCAATAAGCACTCGACTGGCTCAGTGTTGGCTTTGACTGCAAGCGGTGTAAGAATGAAGGTATTGTGGTATGTATGTGTGTGTATGTGTGTGTGTGTGTGTGTGTGTGTGTGTATTCATGCCAATATGGACATGCTTGACTGTGGTGTGTGACACGCTGTCAGTGTGAACAGTTGATACGTGTGTAGAGGAGATTACACTCTCTGCAGAAATATTGTGACAACTGCATCAGTGTCTGATACTGCTTTCATTTTAATTACAGTATGCATTAACCCTTTAGAAGTTGTAGTAATAACAAAAGCATGCTGTAATTGGATGTTAATTCGTTCCTACTCGTAGCGCCATCAAATTCCATCAAACGTGGGACATGGGAAAGTAAGGCAGGATCTCATCTGGTCACTCTGGGGGTGCATGGTCATGAAAAGTATGGACAAAAAATCCAGCAAAAGTGAAAGCGCATGGTAGCACCAGGTGCAAACACCAAGCTCTTCGAAGTGATCTGGAGCTCTGCATTGATTACCGATCAGTCAGATGTGGTCTGATCATTTTATTGAGCACAACGAGTAAACATCCACCACATTTGATCAGTAATCAATGCAGAAGTCTGCGTAATTCCACAGAGCCTGTTTACATCCAGATAGTACCTGGATATCTCCAAAGGGTCCTTTTACTTTTCTGGCAACTTTGCTCTTGCAGGTATATAGTATGTCCATTGTATCATTGACCATATGGACAGGTTTGTGTAGGTGTGTGCGTGTGCGCATGTGTGTGTATATATGCACGCACACACCTACACTGTACGCTGTATGCATATAGCATTAACCTCTCACGCTTGGGAAGTTGTCTGTCTGCTGAACAACAAACTGAAGCTCCTAACACTGGGTAATTATTAGCTTTAAGTAGGGATTAGAATGGAAATGTTGACAGCAAATTGGCTTTTAGCATGTGTTTCATGCACCTGGGTGTGGATCAGAGACAGTAATACACAGAGGCTCCGCTAACGACCCAACGCACACCACACCACACACACACACACATACACACACACATGCACACCCCAAGCCAGGGACACACAACACTCTCTGTTTCTCTCTGGCTGAACCCTTCCTTTGTGAAAGCGTGCATATGCCGACTAATGAGCTTTTCTAAATATATAATTTACCCACTTTTCCACCAAGATGAGGTGTTTGTCGGGCTTTTTTTTTCCCTCCTCTTCAAATTGTTTTCCTTTCATTGCCTTGACAGCGGAGAGGATTAGCGCTGTAGCCGCTAACAACCATCAACGTGTTTTTACTGTTGTCACGTAGTGTTTTTTATCTCTTTCACCCCCCTCCCACTGTCTCTCTATCTCTCTCTCTCCTCCTCACTCTCTCACTCTTTCTGTCTGCGTGCTCCATGTTAAAATGAAAAACAATCACTTTGACCTCCAGTGGCCCTTTTTGACATACAGTCAGTTAAATGGTTTGTAAGACGTTTAATTACCAAATGGTATAATCGTTCTTCATCTCATGATTAGATGTATAATATTAAGTGAATCGCCTCCCCTGAGTACAGTGCTTCACAGATCAATAGATTTAGAGCTGGGAGGGGGTTCTTCTGGGCCTTAAAATGAACAGGAAATCTCCCCGTGATGCTCAGTGGCACAGCGGTTCTTCATTTTTATGTAATTAGCTTTTATATGTTTCATTAAATGCACATTTGAACTCTTGTATAGGCACAGTATGAGGAGGGGGTGCTGATTGTCCTTTCAGGGCCTTTTTCTGGTTGTTTGCAAGTTTGTGGCTTCATTTAAAGCATGCAGACGTCTCCATAAACATGTTAGTTATTTGTTTGTTTGTCAAATTTTCCCCTTTTTTCCCCTAATTTGTAACTGCGATAATCCTCGTTCATAGCTCCACCTAGCATTAGTAAAGCTCCCGACACTGGGAGGGTAAGGACTTAGCATGCCTCTCCTCTGATACATGCAAATCTAGCCCCCTCTTTTCCAAACTTCCACTGGTGTAGCATTGCCAGGCTGCCGACACACTCCGCGCCGGCTCCTCAGGTCCACTGCACCAGCTGACAGACGCCTGTGCCGGCTAGCATCACTTTTAGAGGGATGAAGGGAGAGAGCACGACCAATTGTGCTCTCTAGGATTCCGGTCGCTGATGGCAAAGCAGCATAGCTCGAGATTCTTGCAACTTGCAACCCCCGGGGCATAGTGGTAGCATTCAAATTTGGCAGAGCTTTGGGTCCAAGCCTCTTTTGGACATTGACATTGCCACGGAGAAACTCCCTTAGATTGAGAGGAAGAAAACCCTTGAGAGGAACCGAGACTCCCGGTCGACTCCAGATAGCACAGCAGATGGACCGAAAGAGTGAGATAATGGAGAGCTATGGCTAATCTGACAGCGAGACATGAGTTATGAGAATGTGAGTGAGTGTGAGGCTCAAGACCATGCTGGTTAAACAGTCATATGCACAGCAATGCAGTATCTAGAGTAGTGTGAATGAATCAGTGGGAAGACCCAAAGCAAGACAGCATCGCAGCAGGACAGCATTGCACCATTTCTTTTGGTGAAGACTTCACAAGACTGCATCTGCTCCATTTAGCAACCGTGTGTAGACTCCAATTTCCCTTGAAGATGGGTGTCATTATTACCTGCTGTTTTATAAGCAACTAAGAGACTCACACACGTTCTTTATTTAGAAGCTCATGAACACTTTCCCTCAAACAAGCTAATACTGGAAACATGTGGTGTGGTTTTTGTCTCTTTTTTTTTTTATTAGCTGAAAGTAAATATTGAACCGCGCACTTCTTGGAGATCATGCCTAAGAAGATGAGGAAATGCGCTCGCAGCACTTGAGGAATGCTCAGAAACATCACATGATGGCACTGTTTCCTTTTTTCCTCACCCAGCCCCCTTGGCTGCAGCAACAGGGTATGTTTTATGTAGGCTGAGTGCACTTGAAAAGGCAGGAACTTCAAGAGTGCCAGGGGCTCCTCAATCCATGTCCCAGGGCAAGCGCCTCTAAATGCACCCAGCGTGGAAGCACGATGCCGAGCCACAGAAGCACAGCTCCAAAGCACGGCTCACCCACAACCTCCCAGCCCTTTACAGTGTCTGTGAGCAGCGCACAAGCGCTGGAAGATTGCTGCGAAATCAGTTTTCCGGCACAGTTTGCTGAATATTTTGTCATGTTTATTTAAAGCACTCACTTTGGTCTATTTTGCCGTGCTTTATGATTCCGCGTAATTGTTTTCTTTTCATTTGTAATTTTAAAAAAGGCGTGTCAACACTTTTCGAGGCTGGAATATTCGAGTTTTATTTGAGCAAAGCGGCTTAAGCCTCAGGATGTTTATACAGATTACGCTCGTGTTTGATTGATGACACCAGATAATTGTTTTTTTGGCAGTGGATTAGCTGCACATAGTGTATATTGTAGCTACACTGCTGAAGCAGGCGAAAGTAAAGAAAGCCTGGTGTGCTCCCGTAGCCCCATATTCCGCCTCAGCCCAGTCCGTTTCGGGATTCCACTGTTCATTTTCTGCACACGTCTCGTACAACAGGAATTCTGTGGTTATTCACCCGGTTAAATTAATTAAATCAGATTCCTCTGATGCTGCCAGGCGTTCTGATGATAATTGCATCAACACGCCGAAGCATAATAGGGCTGAAAGTGTTTCTAAGGTGACAGTTCATTTTACTCTGAATCCACCGCTCCAGTAGTGAGACCACCGGCCCGAACTGCCTCAGCTGTCCTGGACTGGGTTCACACGCTGCGTAACGCACTGGCAGATTCAATTAAGAAACAACAGTCAGAATCATTTCAATAATGGCTATTCATATCCAGCGTTGCCCATGCCAAAGTGCGGAGCATTTTATTGAACCCGGAATATGAACTTAAACAAGTCCAGCATCGCACGAAACTGCGGGGGAGCTAATGCACTTCTCCATTGTAGCTGTACTTTACTGTACGTGAGACAAAACAGCAGTGTGAAAAATTGCTGCAGTTACGTTTCAGTGCAGCGCTAATCATAAATAAAGGTGGGAGTGTAATTGAGTGGCGTGCATAGGGGAGGCTGAGGAGGGATGAAAAATGGAACGCTGTATACTGGTAAATAGATAATCACACAAAAGTAATTGAGGTTTTCAAACCCCAATCTACTCTGCCAGCGTGAGCTCGTTTGCATGTTAATCACGAAAGCGATTTCCTTCATCACAAGGAAGTCCGCACTCTTTCATAACCAGCTTTTAATTGCATTTAAAATGTCACAGAGGTGGAACATGTGTAATTTAGCCATAACTGTGTCCAAATTAATGGCCTCTGCACAGACGTTCCATTCAATAGGCCCGGATGAGTCAGGCCGGTCGGCATTTTTATGATTTCTATTTTTTTTTTTTTATTATTATTATTTATTGGAAATGCGCTTTCGTTGTGCATCTCTCCAGCGATGCAGCCGGCGTCTGCTTCCAGAGTTTATTTGACGTTAAGCTCCAGATAGCGTTTAGTCTGGACAGCCGGGGTGTCTGCGCGTACGTATACCTTGAAGTTTGCGAAACGTCGAGTAACGATTGTCTGGAAGTTAACAAGGGGGAAATGGAGGAGATTAAAGGAGGGTGAAAAAGTCAAAGGACTAGATTTAAAGAATGAAAAAAAAAGTTTATTTTCTTTCATCACCAGGTGTTCTCGCACATATAAATTACTGAGATGATGTTTCCATAACACAGCTTAGGGCACTCCAGAGAGCCAAACCTGCAAAACAGACCTATTTAATTTTTCATGGAGGAGGACCATCAGGAGCAATAAGCCAATATTCTTCTTCCCGTTTTCCAGATGCTTTCTCAAGCTCTGCATCTTTCCAAACCCCAACCCATACTTTTTTTCCCCCTTTTTTTTAAGGAAAAAAAGCAGTTCTGCCGAGACCCACATGAAAGGGGAGAACTGTTGAAATGTTAATTTTACCATCTGCTGTTGAGGCCTGCTACCTTTGTGTGTATGTGTGTGTGTGTGTGTGTGTGTTGGTGTGTATGTGAATGTGTGTGTGTGTGTTTCTCTCTCGCCTTAAATTCCCAGTGGTTCTGTTCTGTTTTATGAATGTGCTGGTATTTTGGTTGTTTGAAGTTCTGGATCTGGGAGCTGGAGAGTCAGACTTAGAAGAGCAGAATGCCACGAGGAGTGACACAGCGATTAGCCTGGCATCATAGCCCTGTTAGTGCCTGTCCCTCTCCCACTCCCACCATGCTACCGTCTGTCCCTCACACTTACTGTCTGTTCTATTTCTCAGTCCCTCCCAGACACTCCATTGCTCCCACACACACTTAGCGACTCAGCTGAACCCTCCTTCTCGCTTTAGTGAGTTCGGACGGAGATAGTGCTGAGTAATGTCCTCAGATTGACTATCATTCAGCATTTTTTTAAAGCAGGCGTGTCCCAGTGTCCCACGGTAGACATGTCAAAGTATCCGACCATAGTCTGCATCGATAAAGCTGGAGAACCTGTGTTTTCTGAGGGCTGAAAGTATATGCTGAAAGAAACCAAGACATCTTTTTTTTTTTTTTTTTTTACGAAGGTAACCTTAAGCTCCGTCCACATGTCCACAGATTCCCTCCCTCTGTTTTTAAAAATATCTCTGTCCAGAGATAAAAACTCATGCTAGCTCTGCATGGGGCGATAATAGCTCAAAAAGGAGACATCAAAAAATCAACAAACGAGGAAGAAACACAGGCCTATTCCCAAACTACACACTACTCCCTATATAGTCTACTGTGAAAGCCAAAAAATATAGGATTATATATCTGTAATAGAACAGATTTACATGTATTTATATGTCAAAATCTGAGGACTAGTGGCATCTGTGTGTAGGCACTGTAGTTTTATGACTTATGTAGTTGACTAGATATTAAAGATATAGCCAGAAACATGCATGCATAGTGTTTTCATAAAGCTTAGTCTTTCCCATCCACCCTGACATCCAACACTGACAACAGAATTGAAAAAATCTCCATGTTGGAGAGCGTTTACGAAAAGCTTCATGTTTAATGACCAGAAATGATATTTTCTTATGGACAGGAGGCCAAAACACAGACAAAAACCTTCTGTTTTTATATAGACAGATACACTGTATAAACACTGCTGTTAATATCACCCAGATAGAAACCATATTTCCATTAAAAAAGGAGCGTATACCCAGTTCTATGTATGTTTTGTATTCAGAGATGTATTATAAAGTAATGTGTCATTTGAGTTTGTGCTTCAATACAATCAACTGACACATGGCACATTGTAGTATAGACTGTGTATCAGCCAGTGCTAGCTAGACAATGAATGCCCTCTGGGTTCACTGGGTTAACACTGTAAAATTCTCCCCACTTAAAAGTTTGTCTCCAAGCGGCCTTTGCTTCTCCACCCATTACTCTGACAACTGGCAAAGAAACGGAAGAAATAAACAAACAAATCAAAGAAATTCCTGCCAAGTCCGAGTTAGAAACCCGGATTCCTTCCGAGCGATTTTCTCCTCATTCTGGCTGAAGTTGTCACTTTTTTTCTTCCCCCTGTTTTAAACCACGTTTTATCTGGTCTGCTAGCGAAGCTCTGGCCAAATGGACAGATTCCATCGTGAGATTTGATAGTTGGCAATTAGGCCGAGACATCCTGTAATGCGACTGTGTGCAGAGTTGCAGAGCGTTTGCCTTGGCCGGGGTCTGATTGTTTAGTCTGCTCTCATTGTGAACCCGCACTGTTTCTGAGTAGCAGTTGACGGTTGTTTGCAAAGTGCTGGGGAAAATGTGAGAGGCCACTGCTTGCCTGTATTTATTTATTTTTCTCTGTCCTTGGGACTGGAATCTGATTTGTGTTCATGTTGCCCGATTCCTTTGGAGCATATTTGTCTTTTGTAAATGCGGCTGCTGAAACGTAGACTTTGCATGACCTCACCGTGCAGCCTGTATTTCATTAATGACCAGCTCTGTGGTTTGGGGAGAAGAATATTTTTCATATGACACCGCCTTGCATTAGTGCAGAGCAGCAGCTGCAGAAAGCCCAAAAGCAGCCAATTTTGTGGCTTTGAAAGGTGTGAAAAGTTCAGCTCCCCATCGCAAGATCCTTGCATTTATAATTTGCGTGTGCGAATGTGTGTGTCTTAAATCGGAACTACCGTAGACTTGTAAAAAAAAAAAGGGGGGGGGGGGGTCACCTGCTAATGAAACAACATTTGCCTTTCATTCTTAGGGCAGCTTGTCAAAGAAATTTGGACGGCGGCCCATGTAACAGCACAGCACTCTGACATTTGGCTTTTTCCTGCTGAGCACTTGTGAGTATTGTCAGCTTAGCTGGCGCTTGGATGGTTTCTACACACTTAACCCTGAAAAACAACCTGTTTCCACACCACGTCGGCAGATGCGTCCACACCGCATCTTCAGATTCGCTTCAGGAATTGTTGAACACTTTCAAAGCAACCCTTAACTGAGCGCACAGCATGCAGCCTGGAGAACTTGTGCGCCTATACGTCCGCAAAAGTGAGCTAGAGACTAGTAGCCGTGCCTTGCTACTTGCAAAGTATTGAATGTCCTGCAGGAAAGCCGAGATTTGTCCGGGCCAAACAAAAGAACCCTGTTCTGGCCCCTTCTCCTGCTGTTCTGCTCTTCTTCGGACGGGGTCCTGTCATGATTACTACATGCGAGTAGCAAAAGCTTTGTGTTATTCCAACACGAGATATGTCACGCATATTTCTGCGGCCATCCCGGTTATTTATTGTGGGGCCTGTTTGTATGCTGGCATTCAGAGTTCCGTTGTTAGTTTAAGGCTTCAGTCGGAGCAGTGGGGAAGATGGAGGCCGGCCATCAAGCCTCAGTGAATCCGAACAAAGGAGGGATTACCTAATAGTCCAGCTATGTATTTGAAGTCGAGTCTTCTGTTTGTTTGGGGAGGTGGATGGTGTATGTGCTTTTAGATGGCCCGGCAGCAGCTGTTGGGCACTTTTAAACTGTCAAGAACATCCCTGTTTTTGTGTGTGTGTGTGTGTGTGTGTGTGTGTGTGTGTGTGTGTGTGTTTCCATCACCCTTTTTTGGAATAGGCTGGGGAAAAAAAAATGTCTGTGCCGTGTTGAACTCTTAAGCGGAATAGTGGGGAAAAAATAAGTCGTAGGTGTCTGGGAGTGGGAATAAGCAGCATAGCCAGAGTGTGATTGAGTGTGAGTTTCGATGTGAAAATTAATATCGCCCACGGTTCTAACTTTCACAACTTTCTCAGATGCTCCCGTGTTCTCCAGGGGAATGATGCTTGATTTGCTTAATTCAGATATGTTCAGTTATAAAAAACAGAAAAAGAAAAAGTTGCTGTAATATAATATGTTTGCATGTGTGTATATATATATGTGTGTGTGTGTGTGTGTAGGTGGCTGAAAATATCAACACTATCACAGAGTATGTGGTTCAGTATCATCTGAGTAACTACAGTTCCTACAAAACAATATCAACTGCAGAAAATCTATTAGTTACATGTCAAAGCGCAGAGAAGCCAATACGAGGAATGTTGCACAACAAAGAGCCGTGGATGCGCAAGCTTCAACTTCCAGTGGCTTATTATACAGTATGTATGTTTTCTGTAGATTTCTGTAGACCTACCCTTATGTTTATGTGAACGATATAGACAGCGTCTGTATGAACGCTGTCGAGGATGCGTAGTAATGGACCGCATTCGAGGAACACTTCAAGACAGTGGGAGTTTTCCTTGCTTTTTTCATTTATTTTGTTGACGCTTGATGTGAATTTCAGGCTTGACAATTTCAGAATAATTATGCTGTCCGTTTCAGCTCTACAACCCTTCAGACTTTTGATAAAAGGATACATTTGAGTGCATTTAGCAAAATCCCTGTAAAACCACCTTCTGCTTCAAATTGAATCT
The DNA here is from genome assembly GCF_030463535.1 of Salminus brasiliensis. Lineage (NCBI taxonomy): Eukaryota > Metazoa > Chordata > Actinopteri > Characiformes > Bryconidae > Salminus > Salminus brasiliensis. The sequence continues at coordinate 53,559,182 of NC_132879.1, read as the reverse complement.
TCTGTCTGAAGGTTCGAAGCAGTTGTAGTCGCAGTGTTTCGCTGTGGTGAGCGTCTGTTGTTTGTTCAGGTTTTGATTGCTTGTTGTTTGAAATGGAATCTGTGTGTTTTGGTGTAAACGCTGGGGCTTTTAAGTCCCACACCTTTGTCGCGTCTTTTTATTTTTTTGCCGTAAACAATTACAATTTCTGCGAGTCCAGGAATTAATGGAAGCCATTTATGTTGGGGGGGGGGGGGATTTGTACATTCAGTCCTGTTTTCAGTGTCGCCACGGACGGCGTTTCTGCGCTTAAATTATAGAACACGGACTGCTTTTAAGGTAGTGCGGCGGCAAACTGATAAGTGGCTCATTTCACTTTCTAAACCCTTTTTATTGGAACTGTAATAACCGCTGTAATATAATTTATAATGTATTCCTCCGTTTGCTAATGCCCTTCAATACAGCCGACTGCCGTGGCTGGAATGCGGTCTGAATTTTATTGTGGCTACCTTTTCAAAGACAAATCAATTACATGTTTTTGGTAATGCACCGCAATTCTGCTGTCAATCCGTTTGCGGGCGGCCGAATGGACGGGCGGGAACAAGCGAGGGAGAAAAGAGGTAGGTGCACCGTCAGACCCCAAAGAATAGAAGTGTTTTTTTGTTTGTGCGGTGTGTCATCAGTGGTCCCCAATCAAGAGTATGTATTCTATAACTACTGCAGCCCGAGCCGGAGGCCTTTGAACCAGAGGCAGTGCTATTACGGTCATTTCTACCTGATGGAATATGGACTTTTCACCCGCTGTCCGACTCGGAATATCATTAAAGCAATTGTCGGGAAAAGTTTCCCTCCAACTCGACGGTGAAAGAGTTCGCCGTCTCGGCCAAATTGCAGAGCACAAGACTGAAGAAGGATATCGGTGGGGGGAATCTTTGGGAAGTAAAAATTGCCACTTGCATACTGTCTTTGACCGCGGTGCAAAAGCTTAACCACTCCTGAGGAACATGTGCCGTTTAGGAAGATATAAAGGAGTGATTTTATTACCCGGTACATCTCCCCTCAGAAGCGATTTCATTTCTCCTTTCAGACTCTACAGGAGCCTTTATTTGATCTCATATTCCTGAGTTTAACTGCCTCAAACCAGCCAGCCTCAGTTTATTTTCATTTGGAAAACACATTTTCTGTTCACCTCAAGAGGAGGTGAAGGTGGTGGGGAGGGGGGCTGCCAGGCTCTGTATCGAATGTAAATGTCTTCTTTGAGCCACTTTTCACTCTGGATTATTGGATCCCAAACTTCTCATTCCCCTCCCACCTGGGCCGGCAAGAGAGGCGCACGGCCGGCGTTCGTGCGCTCCACGCTCGCCGCCGAGGCGGCCAAGACGCGGTGTCTCGTTTCTTTCTCCTGCGAGGCTACGCATTCATGGGCAGTGGCTGCCTTTTACACATGTTGTAACAGGCTTTGTATGGGTTACGATTGGGGTTGGGAATTATTGTAGTTCTCCATCCCGGCCATTAGGACTCCTTCTGTAGTTGATTTTCACTGTTTAGTAAGTCTGACTAGATTGGGCCAAACTCACAAGCGCTAGCCCTCCTGCATGGGTGACTCCACTGGGTTAGCAGGGTTGGAGTTGGAATGGTCCAGTCAGTCAGTGATTCTCGTTAAAAAAGGCTGCAGCAGTAAATTTAAGAAAGGTTTAATGTCTCGACTGTTGCTTAGACAGCTTGCCGCTTAAACCTAAGCCTAAGGTGTGGTTAGTTGTTGTTATGTGTCTGACTTAGGGTTTAAAATTGTTCTCTTTTTTGTAATTTACGCTAAAATGCACAGTGCTTGCTGCTGGGGGTTGGCAATCTAACGATATTTCATCAAAAATGCAATAAGTTTTGTTATCATGATACAGGCGAGCGTATCGTGGATATGGTCAGTAATTAAGTTACGTTGACCAACTGCACATTTCAGTACAGAGTGTAAGTGGTGCTGTTTAATAAGATTTTGAATAAAAATAGTTAATATATTGTTATTATTTTAAATTGCATTGTATTGTATTAAATCTGCTGCTACTGATACATTTTTCCAGCATAGTAAAATATTGCGATAGATATTGTGAATTGTAAAATTGTCTTTAAATATTGTGATATACTATTTCTAACATATCGCCCACAGCCTGCCTCAGAGTAGGTTTTTTCATGAGGGGTGTACAGTATTACCAGAATCAAAGCTAGAAGAAAGCTAGCCATTCACTCGTAACAGCACATAATAGCATAGTGTGAAAAAACAGGGCAAGACAAAAGCTCTGAAGCTTGAGGCAAAAATAGCCACACATCTTCTGCATGCACTTTATGTTAGCAGTTTTTAAAGGTGTTGCATGATGTGTTTAAGGAATTGATCCCCAGTGATGCCACAGCCATCAGTAGCCAGATGTCCCAGAGACCATAGTTGCCATAGATCGTGCCGGGTAGGATGGCCCGCCCTTTTCCTGATCACTCAGCACAATGCTTATAAGTGATAGGGTCACTAAGAGCTGAGGTAACACATTTTGCAGTTATTGTTCTCCTCCAAGTGTGTTTAGCCGACGTTGCTTTAGCAGCAGTTCACACAGACTTACTTAAGTTTTTCTAAAGTGTTTATTAAGAATTTATTTATACACCGATCAGCCATAACATTATCACTACTTCTTTATTCGCTCGTTGTCCTTTTTATCAGCTCCGCTGACCATATAGGAGCACTGTGTAGCTCTAATTAGTGTAATTCCAGACTGTATCCATCTGTTTCTCCGCATGCTTTGTTATCAGCCTCCTTTCACGTTTTTCAATGGTCAGGACCCCACAGGACTGACCACCACAGAGCAGGTGTTATTAGGGTGGTGGGTCATTCTCAGCACTGCAGTAAACACTGACATAGTGGTGGTGGCGTGTTAATAGTGTGTGTTGAGCTGGTAGTGCCTTTAGAATTGACAGTGAGTGTGGGAACAAGAAGGTGGTGTTAATGTTATGGCTGATTGCTGTACATATTTATCGTATTTGAGATTCTAATTGAATAAATTACTAAATAAAAGCTCTTTTATCAGCATTTATTGATGTTAAATGATACATTACAAAACAATAAGCACCTTATTGTCTATTAAATTTACTGCTTACAGTTCTGTCACTGTTACACAGTCCTGAGTCAGTTATTTATTTGTTTATTTGTTTATTTATTTATTTATTTATTGCCTGGCTGATGTGGAGCGTGCTGTTTGCACAGCTACATTCAGTAAACGCTGTTTGAAAACATTGTTATTAGGCTTGACCCATTTGCATCACCCTCTAGTTCCCTTTGGCGTGTGGAACGGCCTTTGCCCCACTGCGCAGCAGACAGGACGAGAGCGCCAGACTCCTGGGATGAGCTAAGAGTGTATCCCTGCCCGTTTCTCTGCACATGCAACACCTATGTCTGCTCTAAACCCTGTCTGATGACAGCACTATGAAAACATTCTGCAGTTTTCAGAGACCGGAACCCCACTGCCCCCACTCCTCTCTCTTTCCCCACTTCCCTCTCTTTCTCTCTCTCTCTCTCTGGGTAGCCTCCACTGGGCTCAGTTCCATGCAGTGAATTACCTCCAGATGTAATTCCTTTCCCCGCCCTCGCCGAATTAGTGGCTAGTAAAAATTAGGTTTAAATTAGCAGCGGCATGGAGAACGGTTAAGTTTGAAATTTCCATATAATGAGTTTATTATTCTTTGGTGGGATGCCATGTTCCTGAATTAATTTTCCTTCTTTCGAAGGTTTTTTTTGCTTTAATTTGTGTCTGTTTGAATAGACTTAAACTGCTGAATGGATGAGGTTAATGGTAGTACTGAGCCCTGATGTAATGTGAGAGTATCCTGGATTCTCTCCCCCTCTCTCTCTCTCTCCTGCCTCCTTCTCGTTGCACTGAACTTGCTCCTAATTCCTTGCGAATCCGATGGCAACTGCACAAGTATATTATTTCATGTCACTTACGCTGTCTCGTTTTTTCTCTTCCTCGCTTTTGTCTTTTTCCCCCTCCCTATTTATTGAACAGTGCTCAGCCAAAACGGATGAGTGTATTTCGAGGGCCTTTTTTTTTTGTTGTTGTTTTTATTTGTCATTGTGCTGAATGTGTCGAGTGGCTGTTATCCAGTCCTCATCGCATATCCTTTCATCTGATTATAAGTTTGGCAGCCGTGAGCGTATCAAGTCCTGTCACCTACGTTTTCCCCCAATGTGAATCTAATACAAATTGCAGCCTTTACAATATGATAATATCTTGTGTGTGAAAAGGGAAGTAGGCTGTCATGCAGCACGCTTTCATCTTGCTCCAATCTGCTGCATAATAGGTAAACTGCTGTGAGGTGTACTTGCTTGTATAAATTTACCCACACAGTCAAGTCTTTGATTTCATCAACTCGTCTAATTCAAATGCGCTTTTGAAGAAACCCACATTTTAAGGGAAGGTGCAGAAGAGCCAATTTAACCTGGAGTGTCTGTCGCCTTCGCCGGGGCTTTCTGTTTGAAGTGGCCGGTCAGCTTGAACTGTCTGACTTCTATCATTTCTATCTCTTTTATTTCTCTGCTGTAATGTATACTTCAATTCTCCCTGCAGCTGCTGGAGTGGTGCAGGTATCATTAAGCACGAGGGAGAGAGAGAGAGAGAGAGAGAAGGAGAGGGAGAGTGAGAGAGCTCTGCTGAGTGCTGAATGTGGCTCCTGCTTGTGCATGTTGATGTTCCAGGCCTCACGAATGTGTGCTGGTTTATTTTCAATAGGAACCCGAATCAGGGCCCTTCCCTGGAGCTGCTTACTCGGCCTGTTGATATTGAGTCGAGCAAACACTCACTCGGGGATGTCCTGTTGGGCGGCCGGCCAGAGTCGCAAATGGAAGTCACATGTGCAGCGAACTCCCGTGCAGGGATCCTGCTAGGCGAGCGGAGAGGAGCAGGCCCCGGCTCGGCGGGAGGCCTCCTCACACTCGCGCCCACCGGCCTTAATTAGCGTTTTAATGGCGCAGCTTATTTACCCGCCCGGATAGCGGCTTATTTTGATGTGCATTGTGTCTGTCCTGAGATTTGTCCCTTGCTCCTGTGCTCCGGGCTTGTTACTTTCCAGATTAATGTTAAAGATTAAGTATACACACGCTTACTGTGCTTATTGTTGAGATTTGCTCCCAATCCCCCCCCCCCTCCCCTCCACACACACACCCACCTCTCCCTTGTCTGCTAAAATTTATATATATGCAAATATATTTGGACACTATCATTATAGGCTACTTAATAGGGATTTCATTAAGGCTATGCCAGGCAAGGCAAAGGCAAGTTGCCATGGATACTCCAGAGCAGGTACTCAAGTACAGTATATTACGATGTTTAGCTCTGCCTTATATCAGCAATGTGTTCTAATGGTCAATTTCTGGCCATGTTGATCTACGATGAAGAACATCATTAAGCTGAAGAGACAGGACCCTATTAGTTTGCTATTAATATCTTTACTTTTTTTCACAAGACCAAGGACTTGCACAAAGCCATTATTTATGGACATTTCCACCCGTGTAGCGTAATTAGACAAACATACTCACACCCTGGAAGTGGTCTGAGAGTCTTGTGTAGCAATAGCAGCACTAAAGGAGCGAGCCACTATGTTCTGTGCAGGGGATTAGACTCTTTTTCTGGTGGGATTTCACAAAATAAAGGTGGTGGAACGATCTTTGTGTGCAATTATGGAGTTGTTGACTCGCTTTTGCCATTCAAGAAGACATTTTTAGTCATTTTGTGATTTAGCAATTTGCGGTATTAAGCCAGCGCCCACCATTCAGACCACATTTAACCAATTACACTGCACTGGCCCTGCATATATGGCCTCTGACGCGACAGATCTCTCGGTGATGATGCCGATCATGTTTGGTTAGACTGAACTTAGCGTGCTTAGTGGCTGAGTTATATTTGAATTTGCTTTGTTCAAATGTCACAATCTATTGAAATCCCATACATGTGCAAATAAAGGGAGGTCTATGGGCGAGAGGCAGACAGCGAGCAACACGCCGGTGAGTTTATTAGGCAATGTTTACAAGTGCCGTGCGCATGCAGCACGGCTCGGACATGGGCTGCAGCGAAAGAGGGGGAAGGGGGAATGGAGGTGGAGATGAACTCAAGTGGATAACTCTTCAACCAGAGAGAACAGCTTTGATGCTTGTGGCAATTCTGCGAGGCCTGAAACGCATCAAATTCTCAATGACTGCACACGGGCGAAGGCGCGTGGCCTTGCCTTGCTCGAGATTCGCTCATTCATCTGCTTTTCATGATGTACGCTATACCATTAAATCTATGGTAATTATTAACACACCATTGGTTTATGCGAGTGCTTAGCATGTGTGTGTGTGTGTGTGGGGGGGGGGGTTGGGCTGTGTGATTGTTACTGTAAGACAGACTGGTGGCATTGGGCTCAGGGAGGCCACATCACCCCCCGTGAGGGAGCGAGGAAGACGGAGATGGGCTCTTGACACTGTCTGCTGGCTCGGGGCAGCACGTTTTTGTGTCTGCTTTAATTGAAAATGAATCGTTAGAGGGGGTTGCTATGGAAATTATGCCATTGCTTGGAGACGGAAAGCTCCACCGGCATGGCGGTGACCACCGCGCACGGGCGGCAACGCCGTTCTCACCCCCCACCCACCCGCCAGCTTTCTTCTGCCACCGCTCAAGTGCCGCTGCTGGGATTGCTTGTCCTCATTGACCTTGGCCGGCCATAGCTCTGCAAAATGAAGAATAAAAGAGAGGGAAAGACAAAGCAGGGAGGAAATTAGCATCGCACTTACATGAGGAAGCACCGGCTACGTCCCTAGCTGGACTGTCAGAATGGGCCGGGTTGAGCTAAAATGCTCACCAGCCTCCACCAGCTGCCATTTGATGTAGCAACCTTTGCTCTGCCTTGTTTAGTGTTTCTCCCAGCGCACAGGTTGAAGGCCAATGAAAACTGTGTTGCAGTTCTTGGCCTCAGATCAACAGTTCTAATGATATCATACTGGTAAAATATGCTCCAGTTCAGCTGGTAGATAACGCACTGTTCAGAGCCTGTTAAATCATGCCAGCAAAGTGCTCCAAGCGGAGAAATGGTCTTGCACTGCGTTGGAGGCGAGATCTTTAACTAAATAAATCTGCCATGCCTGCCTTGGGTGGATCTCGCGCAACATGAAAGTTCTTGCTCACTACTTGCAGTATATGTGTGTGTGTGTGTGTGTGTGATGCTTTGGCGGTTTGTGGACATGTAAGAAAGAGTATTGATCTCGTAAGTGGGCTGAGTCTGTGTTTTTATGTCATTTTTATATTAATCCTGGCTGAGGAGCCAATATTTTGATCCATCTAAACAATATTCACTCCCCTTTCTCTTCTTGGCAATGTTTTCGGCTCCCTCTCACACACACGCACAGTTTGCCTGTAATGTTGAGCATGTTGCCTGTACATAAACAGCTGGCTCCCTCCCTCTCCCACTCCTCTTCCAGTTGTGTGTACACTCACACACACACACACACACACACACACACACTCACACACACTTACTCACTCACTCGCTCACTCACACCAAGCCAGACAAGCCTCACTCTTCTCCTCAGTCTCCCCAAGTCCATGTGGCAGAGGAAGCTCGTAGCAGATGGACTTGCTTTTTTGCATCTGCTGCGCGCAGACCGGCCTTTGTACTCCACTCCTGGGGGAGAGTGAGGGCTTTCTTCTCTGCAAGTAGATTCCTGTCTGTTGGAGCGTCTAAGAAAAACATCTGTGGCATGCAAGGAGGGGGGGACAGGGTAGGGGGGGTAAGGCAGAATTGACAAAAGGGTTGACAAACACCATTAGCCGAAGATGTTCCATGTCATTGCTAGTGTGTACTGTTTACAGTACGGCGCATATGTCAATACATCACTGTGAAGGCTGCCTGGCAGCAGCCCCTTGCTCTGCGGTTCTAATTAAGGTTAGTAAATGGAGGAATCCGCAGCTGAAAAGACTGAGGCTTGATTAACATCTGTAAAGACAAATTTGCCTTTGTGAAGTGGTTTCCAAGCTTTATCTGACGCGGGAGGAAAAGCTGTGAAAAGGCTTGTCTGGTTTGCGTTTTCCCTCCTCCTCCTCCTCCTCCTCCTCCTCTTTTTTTTTTTTCCTTCCTCTTCTTCTTCGTCTCCCCTTCTCTTTCTCCTTCTCCTCCACTCACAACTCACATATTTTCTCTGTAAGGCCTTTTTTTTTTCCTTGCTTGCTTTCTTGTTCTCTTTTTTTGGGTTTCAGCAGGCTTGCCCTAATAAGGGAAGCAGCAGGCGTATTTATCGGCATGCCGGCAGTGTTTTTATTGGTGCGTTTGACTGTAGTTGACTGTACTTTACTGTAGTTTACTGTAGTCTTCTAAAACTGAGTGAGCAAGTGAGTAAGAAAGTCGAAAAGGAGTAGTTAAGACTTCTCCTATTCGGCTACCTACACCAGGTCACTACCCCCATAAAAAGGGGAGGGGGAAAAAAAAAGAAAGAAGTCCTCTGAGCCCCTTCCTCCTGCAATCACCCCCCCCCCCAACCCCTCTACACACACACACACAGCACAACCCCAGCCCCTAGCACACCCCCACCAACCCCATCATATTGCTTGATTTTCTTTTTTGTGTACGATTAGTCCAGGCGTGCCAAAACAATAAAGAGGTCTGGCTGATTTTGCCTTAATTACCTTCGCGAGTGAAGCGCAGAGGCTGTGGGACGTGACGGGGCAGAGGCTGCTCTGGCTGTCGTGTAAATACCGCTGTAAATAGTTCTTTGATGATGGCTTTGACAGTGAGCGTCAGCTAGTTTTTTTTTCTCCCCCCACCACCACTACACTCTTTTCTGCCCCCCCCCCCCCCTTTTCTATTTTTTTCTCACTCTCTCTGATGCTGTTGCCTACCAGTGGCATTCTTTTCCCCCTCATTTTGATTCATATTAATGCTTCAAGGCTTCTAAGAATATCTTCAAATGACTCTACCTTTGGGGAGTGGGATTCTCTGTCATTGTTTAAAAGGTAGGTTACTTTTCTCTCTCTCTTTCTGACAGCTTCTGAGCGCTGACGTGTTTGTGTACCGCTCCGAGGCACATTCCCGATATGTGCAGCGTGCAGTTATTATTATTATTATTATTATTATTTATTTTTTTTATGCTTTTCCAGTTGTTTTATTCGAGCTGTGGTGTTCCCTGGCAGTTAAAGACAAGAGGTTGCTAATTGTTGTTTAGGGGAGCGTTTCCCTCCCTCGTTTGTCTTGTCCGCGGAGGCTACCAGCTGCCGGCTACTGGCTGCCGGCTGCCGGTCGTTCTCTGAATAGACCGCTCTCTCACTCACACACACGCGCGCAGACACACAGGCAGGCAAGGCTGGACTAGAAAAGCAGGCACACGTACCTTGTGGAGGAGAATAAAGGGAAACCCCAGGCTTGTTAAGTCCCCACAGCCTTGGAGTCGGAGGAGAGAAGCCTGTGCGCGAGTGCCGCCACCTCCACCACCTCCGCCGCCGCTCTCACAGAGGCAGGGGCGCCTGTCGGAGCGCGAGCGGAGGAGCAGCTCCCCGCACAGCCTCTGAGCGAGAGGCTCTCACACACACTTACAGAGACACACACACACACACACACACACAGCTTCAGCCGCGGTGCAGCGCAGGCTCACTCTCTCTCTCTCACACACACACACACACACATACACACTCACTCAGCACACACTCACCTCTCCTCTGACTCTGTAACTCACCGAAGAGCAGAGTGGCGCTTTGCAAAAGAGAAGGCGCAAAGGGACCCTGAGTTTCGGAGGTCATTTTCAGAGCAGAAATAATTGGCACGTCTTTTAAGCAGTCCACGAGTTTAATCGGCGCTGAAAAATGAAACCATCAGTAGTAATTGTAGAAGTAAGTGTGTTCTATTTCAGTAGAAGAAGGAGAAGTAGTGGTGGTGTGATGGTCTAATTATTTCCAGCGTGTCCGAAAAGGAGAAAGACAGCTGATCAGGGTGATAAATTTCCATTTCGGACACTTTTCAGTCCACCCCACCCTCCTCTGCCCCCCTTCTGCCTGGACAGGCACGCCGCCGCTGTTTCGGCTCCCCCCCAAAAAACCCCAGCGACTCCTATTGGGCCCCTTTCTGTCTGTCTGTCTGTCTGCCTGCCTGCCTGTCCTCTGCTGTAATTGCCCGGTGACAAGTGGAAATGATGGAATAATTGTCAGGCAAGAGGGGTCCTTTTTTTCCCCCCCTTTCCTCCTTTTCTTTTTTCTAATGGGTGTACCGGTGACTTAAGTATGCATGAGCAGCGTGCGAGGGACGGGGGGTGAGCGAGGCGCTTGTTTATGATGCCAGACTGTATAAACACAGTTGGAGTGATGACACAGATAAGAGCACGCCGCTGCCCGTGACAGCAGCCGCCAGCGCGCCGCCAAACAGCCAGCACAGCACAGCACAGCACAGCAGCCCCGTCCCCGCTCCCCACATGCAGGTAACACCCGCTAACCTCTCTCCATCCATCTCTCTATCCACTCTCTCCTCGCCTTCCCCACTCTTTCCCTCCGTCCTCGCCTCCCGGCGCTTTAGCGAGCGGAGGATCCATCCTGCTCTGGCTTGTTCCATTTGCTTTTGTCTCTGGGTTAATTACTGCTGATATGGCAATCACAGTGATGAATGAATGTGTGTGTGAGTGAGTGTGAGTGTGTGTGTGCGCTAGTGTGTGCGTGTGCAAATGTGTGTGTGTGTGTGTGTGTGACAGAGAGAGAGTGCACGTGTGCGGGAGAACAGACTAGTTCAACTTTGCCTCGTCTGCTTGTGTGGTTTTATTTGAAGTGTGTTCGGTGTTTGGGAATGTGCTGCTGCCGAGTTTACAATGTGCTAATAGGCCAATCCAGCGTCATTAAAATCAAGAGGTGAAACTAATGTTTTTATTGGGCTTCGCTGTCGGTATCTACTGGTGGTGATATAAAGGAAAAAGAGGAGGAAAGGCCGTAATGTTTCTTTAATAAGCTAATAGTGGTAAAATATAAATGACTCGCATATATCTGTTTTATTACGGAGAACTTCCGTATTTTTCTTCTATATTATTCCGTATTATTCTTGCGTTTTTTTATGTTTTTAATTTTTTAAGGAGTTATTCCCATTTTCCGCCGTCAGTCGCAACTTTACAGAGCCTATCCCACTCCGAGGAGGAGGGGTCAGTAGTAAAATTATGAGCGGTGAAATACTAATTATCTCTATCAAAGGCGGGCGGATAATTTGTTTACTTAAATATTCATGAGGGCGAGTAAGGCATAGGTATTGGGCTATTGTGAGCATATTATTAACATTTCATAGGGCTTGTGCTGGAATGCAGAACGGCTCTTCTTCATAATTTAATACCCCCATGCATAATGAGCTACGTGATTAGTTTGTATGGAGAAGCGTTCCGACTGCGTTCTGAAGACTAGGGGTAATTCACATTGTTCTCAAGAGTCTGAACATAATAGGTTCTTTAGTGCACTGAAATTAAATGCTACACATTTGATATTTCGGCTGACAAATCCCCTCGGCAATATCCCGGCATTCTGTTTTGAGCCTGTTGTGTGTTTGTTTTTTTTGTTTGTTTTTTTTTGTTTTTTAGTCCCTCCACCCCTCCACCGTCTTCCCCCTCCCTCCTCCCTCCTCCCCCTCACATCCTCTCTAAAAACAATGAATTTTCAAATTGTTTAACTAAAACACATGTTTACCTCCATGTTTTATTTAGAATGCACCCGGGCCAATTAACACCGTTCATTAGCCGAGCGGGGTATTTGTTTTGAAAGTTTAACCAATCACTTTGTTATGCTAATTGTGATGTAATTTAATTTGAGTCCCCGTAATGATGATGCCGCTATTATCCCCATAAATGATGCAGTTAAGCATCACAGGCTCATTTGCATGTGCTTGAAGGGGGGAAGCTGGAGGAGCTGGCTGCAGCAGAAGCAGCAGCAGCAGCAGCAGCGGCAGCAGTATTCTCCCTGCTTTCATTTTCCACCTCTGTTCCCTCCCGCCCTTCGGCTCCTCCCGGCCTGTCGGTCCCTATTGATGATCAGCACTTTTATCTGATATTTTAATGACAAAGAGCGGACCGACTGATTACTCGCAGTGCAGAAGAGAAAATTAAATAAGTGAAATAAGAGATTATTAAAAAATGCAAATAGCATTTCCCCCCTCACATATCAAACCTTGAGTGAAGTCTATAGAAATTTATTAATGGTTTATGTTTTTCTTTTTTCCTTTTTTTTCATTGTTTAAAAAGAAAAAATCTACCTGCTTGGATTTGCATTTGCACATGAAAGTGCTTCTTTGTTGGCAGGAGTTTAATTTCTGATTTGAATCCATCCAGTAGGCTTTAGTGGTTACGCAGCAGGCTGATGAGGTGTATGTGCTGAAGTATACTCTGGCTTCAGTTTGTACTGAGTGATGCTTGGATTAAAAAAAAAAATCAATTTAAAAACTCTAAAAAGAGGAGCTTCCTTTTGTGAGGACACTTTTGAGGAGCCTTCAGCCTGCTTGGCCTAGCCTGTGACTAAGCCGCTGCTAAAGACTGCCCATTATCTGTTTTGTCGAGGGTTAGACTTGGGTAATTTTCCTCTGGAAAGATTATTTTTCTCTTGACCAATCCCGCCTGTTACGGCCCTAATTGGTTACATAAATCTTGTCTGGTATGAATGAGAAATGTTGCGGTGTTGTCAAGTATAATCTTCACCCTTATTTACCAATTCATTAAGATCTATCGATGCAGGACTGGGGAGAGGGAATGACAACATAAATCAGAGCCGGGGACATAATGACCCTAATCAGCCCCAAATAACTGGAAACGTCACTATGAGCTATGTCTCTATGGCTGCGCAGCCGTGTGGCAGTGCGGCTGGGCCGCTTCCTCGCTCCCGCCAGCCCCTTTCGCCTCTTTCCCCTAGCCCCCTTTTCCCCTCGCCGTCGACGCCGCTGTCTGCCCCTCAGTTTCCTTTGCCACGGGACTCTTAAGCACCTCTTAACACTGGTATGAGAAAGTCAATGCCCCCTTTTAATATCTAACCCCCTCATGTGCTACCACCACCCCCCCCCCCTCTCTCTCTCTTCCCACCATCCATGCAAAAAAGCTTAAAAAAAAACGGAAGGAAAAAAAAAAACAGCCGGTGTCACTTAGGATAATTGGACTAGAACAGAGCCACTGTGAAATGAAATATGCATTTGAGTCGGGTAAATAGTCCAGGAAGATGGATAAATAGAGCTTTGAGTGAGTGACTGAGTGAGTAAGAGAGAGAGAGAGCGAGAGAGAGAGAGAGAGCACTTGCCTCAGAACTGTTCTCCTGCCAAAGCTGATTGGAGCAGACAATGGGGCCTCCCCCTTTTATAGGTCAATTACTGATGATTAGGTGGGCTGAGTTAATTAAAGAAATTACCCAAAATGAAAACGGGTGGACTGCTTGATTAGATAGTGTCACTGTCTGTTCACCTACTTTCTGAGCCTTGTTCTGCTCCTACGGGGAGGTGCTTTGGCTGGGTACAGTTTTAATTATATGGAAAGCACTGAAGACTGGAGTACAGGGGTACTAGAGTAGACAAGAGACGATGTCTACTCCACACACTTCAGATTTTACCCCACTTTATCTGGGGTGTCCAGGCTTTTAATCTGAAATACTGAAATATTAAAACATATTTAGCACAAATGAATTAGTGCTTTTTGGGGGGGTTTAACAGATGAAGACGGTTGGTTTATTGTAGTCGGTGTTGATATGCTGATTGTTATGAAGGAATGAGAGGGAATAAGAGGGAATGTGAATTTATTGCGGTTATTGCAGGTTTCATAGAGAAGTGCATTTATGTCATTGAGGCCCTTTTTGAGCTCAGCCTGTTTCTCCCTCAGCAGATCCCACACCCCTCACACAAAGATTGCCTCACTTCTTGCCTCTTTTTCTCCCTTTCCTTTCTTCCTTTTATCTCCCTTCGCCTTTTCTTGTTCTACTAATGTAAATAGAAGCGAATTAACGCTCTCCGCAGAATGACTCCTATGACATAAAGACTATTTATTGTCGGCTGAAGTGATGAATTGAAATTTGACGGCCTTTTTTTCCACCCCTAAATGTGCTCTCTCGCACCACAGATAACAACATTTGATTCCGTTACTTTGCATAACGTTAATCCGAAAAATCCATCTTATTATTCCCGGGCTCCTTTCATTTTTGCAAGTAGTAATTTTTGTAAATATGATTTTTTTTTTTTTTTGCCCACTCTCTCTTTCCAAAGCAATCTCATCCATTGTGAATCACTTTGAAATCCTCCTATCTGAGAGCAGCGGCGCACTATTACTCAGGTTTATATGGGAGTCGTTAACTCTCTGTATGGTGGCCCTTTAAAGCCAAAAAAGATCATCTGGCGTGCATTGTTAATCTTCAGAGGACTTTTGAATGTTAAAAGTGCCCGTATTTATTCTCCCGCGCCTTAAAGGCCGCTTTTATAGACATGCTGTTTATTAGTCACTGTAATTCTTCCGCCCTCCGCAGTACCTGCGTTTGCGCGCTAGAGCAGCGGATCAGACGCGGAATCGGATAACATGTCAGCCGGTGTGGCCGAGCTGGCGTGTTTCAAATGGTGCAAATCTGGCATTTTGATTTATTAAGCAATCCCGACTATTAAATATTTGAGCCCACTGGCTGCTGCACTTCTTTATTTTGTATGCATTGTAACTTATGGCAATGATGAATTAATTTCAGTGGAGCACAGAATTTGTGATTATTTTAAACACTATCCATATCTTAACTGGATCAGAGTGGGAGTAGCTAGCAGACTGTGAAATGTAATTTTTAAGGTTTTTTTTTCCCCCCTCCGCCCGCACTGGTGGAATTCCTAGCACCTGAGCAAATGCACTGATAATGAACAGAGTCCGAGTCTGGCTGTTTCTGACGCCTCTCTGAAAGAAGCATCGGGCTCTTCACCACCGCCGTTCTCTGTGCTCTCTGTGTTTGGTGGAGAGGGCAGCTACTTTAGCCAAGAGGTCATCTCCTAACAAACTGGCCCATTGTCACAGCCTTGAAGCTAACGCTGAGGCAGGAGACGCATTCCAGGCATTTGGCTGCGATTTAGGAAAAGCAGGGTCTTGTCAGTTAATGAGTCAACATTAGCGTCTTTGAAGTCAGCTTACCGAATTGGTTTGTGCTTGTGTGTGTGTGTGTGTGTGTGATCATACACGCATATGTGTGTGTGTGTGTGTGCGTGAGTGAAACATCTGGGCTGTAAGTGGCTCTCTCCCCTCCCACACCTTTCTTCCTCCGTCTGCTTATATCCCCCTGAAATCACAGCCGTAGCCCTGAATGCGTTGTCAGGATTCTGTCTGGGATTTTTCACCTGATGGAAAAGACAGAATTGCACGTCGTATGAATTCGAGAGCAAACATTGACACAGACAGAGAGGAATCGCGAGTGTGGTAGAGCTACAGCGCTCCAAAAAAAAAAAAAATCAAACCAGGAATACAAAAAAAAAGAGACGGGCCAAATGTCTGTGCAGACGAGAGCTGCAGCGATTGGTTTCATCAAGTCGGCTTGGAGCTTGTGGAAGCTCTTGGAGTGTTTGAGGGCTGAAATGCAGCCACTTTAACTTCTTACGAGGGAAGCTTGACGATATCAGAATCACAGCGGTATTGACTGATAATTCCGACTGCCGTTTGATTTCGCCTGCGTTTGGAAACCTCTGTGTGAAGTCCTCAAACCGAGACTGCTGGGGAAAGTTTCAGTGTGGGTGTGTAGGCCGTAAACAACCCAACATGTCGGTAAGCAAAGTAAGCAAACCAAAAAAGAGGCTCGAAGCTGAGACGTCAAGATCTGTTTTGTAGAACTGATGAAAGTCTGCTGACTGTTGAAGCGCCTGCTGCCCTGTTTTCACTTCACCACTGCATTTCAACACTGCCTGGCTGCTAATAATAAAAATAATGTACGTCAGTTTTGTGATTTTGACTCGTTTCCTTGCTAATAAACCCTCCACAAGAGAATCACCGCTGTCACACAGAAGATATACACACACCTTGTATCTCCAAAAAGACAACTTTACAGGAGAAGAGAAAAACGTCTTCATTTTCAATGGAAGTCAATGTAAAAAAGAAATATTCCAAGTCATTTTGCTGCATTTCTGTTGCTCCATTCATCACAATTTTCTCAAACAGTATAAAGAAAAGCTGCCAGATTTAGAATTTGCCAAAAAATTAAAAACAGCAAAAGTGAAGGTACATACTATAAATATTGCCTATAGCTTTAATACAGTATTAGATTTAGTCCCACGTTAGATCACAGTTCCCCTCACACTCTTCATATCGCTGCATCCCTGCTCCTCACCCCTCTTTGTTTGACTGCTTTTTTTTTCTTCATCCTGATCTATTGAGCTACTCTGGAGGCAGGGGTTGCTGTAATGGGCGATATACTCAGCCAGAAAGTTATGAATACACAGACAGTCAGTTTTCTATGGATGCTCTCCATTGCTGTGTGCTGGAAAGTGGCCTGACTGTACAGTTACAGGCACAGCACTCCTAACAGGAGCTGTAAATATTGTTCCAGTGGGGCTAACCTTCTGCCCCAGTGGGTTTTTAGGAAAGGACAGTCTGATACAGTGACAGGCTGCGAGCCCTTAGGGCCAGCGTGTATGTGTTTCTGCCGAGACAGAGGTGTGTGTGTGTGTGTGTGTGTGTGTGATGAACACATCTCTCTCCATCCCTCTCCCTCTCTCTCCCTCTCCCTCTCTCTCTCTCGTTCTCTTCCCTGTCACTGTCCATCTCTCTCAGCCCGTACAGTGAGCAGTGACACTCCTCCAAGTCCGTGGCGCGCACGGCGCTCACTCCTCCCCTGCTCCGTGGCGTGGAAACGAATGCAGGCGAGGGTGTGTTTCTAATTGACATTGTAATTGGCAGATTTGAATGCTGCTGTTAGATGGCTAATTAATTTATCTCACCGCTGTCATTAAGGTTAAAGCACCATCTGATCTCCCTGAATACACTTTGCATACATCTGCATGCCTATTATTTCCCAGTTACACACCTACATACAACTTTTGGATAATGTGGCTTTGGAGGTAAATATGGTGTTAATGATGTGTGTGTGTGTGTATGTGTGTGTGTGTGTCTTTTAATGATCTCATCAGTATTCCAAGGCATTAATGGTAAATCAGGTTCCTGATTTTTTGAAGAAAAGTGTGGTTGGCGTATTATACATTTTTTATCAATTTTTTTTGGAGGGGGGGAAGAAAAGCTGAAGCTGCTCCTCGGTGTGTGTGCATGTGTGTGTGTGTGTGTGTGTAAAATGTTAATATTCCATTGGAATTCCGAATTGAATTTCTGTAGAAATAATCACCATCTTTTCTTTTGAAGAAATTATATTTGAATTTCCAATTTATTAAACAGGCATGTCGGAGTGGTCTTAATTGGAGGTTTGTAGGTTTTGAGTTGATTTTTCAGGGCGGATTAACTTTTCTTCTTTTTTTTTTTCTTTTTTTTAATCTTTCTTGCTTTTCTTATCTCCGTCTTCAAGTTATGCACTCCATTGCTGTTAAAAAACACTCCATTAGATTGTTCTTAGAATGGGAGTAAAGGCAATCAGGCACTCTTTCTCTGAATATTTAAAACACGGGGCATGTAAAATTTATGCCTAATTTGAATACTCATTAGTCCCCTGATCTCTACGGCAGCTTTGTGTTTCTTCAAGAGAGATTCATCAGCACCTAGTCGTCATGCTCTCTCTCTCTCTCTCTCTCTCTCTCTCTCTCTTTCTCTCCCTTTTCCTCTCTCTCTGTCTCTGTCTCGTGTCTCTCTGTGTGAGTTAATGCTGTGTACATGTTAATAGCTGGCATTGTTTGCAGCTATAAGCACGTCTAGTTAGTTGTTTGTTGGCCGTGGTGTGAGCAGCTGTCACCCTCAGTGCTGAACTTAAGTCCTGGTCGTCTCTCTCTCTCTCTCTCTGTGTGTGTGTGTGTGTGTTTGCTTTTTTTTTTTTTTTTTCCTAGCCGGTTGTCGAGGCGTCCTTCTGGACGGCACTCACTCACACGCACGCAAACTGCCTCCGCCGCCTCCCGCTTTTCAGCAGAAGAAAGCCCCCGTGCCGTTAAAATGCCATTTACTGATCTGAAAAGCAGCCACGGATTAGAAGACGTCTTCTTTGTTGTGTCGAGCATTTGATTATCGGTGTTATTTTTCAACGCTAAGCTGTCTCGCTACTGTATACTCTTATTCAAAGCGCCGCACTAATTGCCCATGCAGAGCAGGTGACAAAATTGATGTGCTTAATCTAGGCAGAGGAGGACGGCAGCCCTGTCAGAGAAATAAATGAAAATATTGCTCGAAAACGAATCCGCTCTAAACATTACATGAGATTAGGGTTATTATACAGGGGTGTGTATGTGTGTGTGTGTGTGTGTCGGGGGTGGGGGGGGTAGATGTGGTCTCCATTAATATAATTAATATTGTTTATATTTTAATAAGATGAAATATGAGACATCCAGTAATAATTTCCTGAGAGGAACAAAATGTGTAATGGGGAAGAAAAGGATAAAAAAGGAGGGGGGGGGTTGAGGGGTTTGGGGTGTGGGGGGGGGTGAAGAAGGTGTTTTAATGAGTGTGTGAATGACAGAGAGGCGATGAGGTTCGGGCTGCGGAGTGTGTGAATTAAAAAGGCTCTTGTGGGTATATTAGCTATGCAGAACACACCTTGAATTGCGTTTGTTGGGTCAGGCCGATTCTTTTATTTATTGCAAGGATCTCCACAGATCTTGGCAGGACTCCTCATTGGCCCTTTGAAAGTACAGAGCATTTATGCAGGGAAAATGATAAAACATTTATTACTAGAGAGGAGGTAATATGCATAATTTATGCTGTTTTTAGCACAATCATTAGTGATATTCGTGATAGATTTTTTTTTCTTTTCTTGTACCCCCCCACCACCACCACCACCACCACCACACTACACACACCCCACCCTGCACCCTTTTTTTTTTTTTTTTTTTTTTTTTTTTTAATATCTAATAGACTAATAGATGGTGGTGAAATTAATTTAATATCTTTCATTTATTTGTCCGTGTTAAAACCGAGGCTTAGGACACCCGCGCCGTCAGATTCGGGCTCTGTGTCCACAGTAATTGTGCTCTGGGGATGGCGGCACTAAATGTTTTAAATGTCTGGGAAATAATTGAATATCGCAGGTTTGATTAAACTAAGAAAAAAGAGACACACAACTAGTCAATATGTGACATTAGGGGTTTTTTCATTTTTAAAAAAAAAGAAAGAATTTAATAATTAATAATTTATTTATTTTTTAGGCAAATTTCATTTAGCTTCAGTTAAAGGAGAAGACCATTGTATCGTTCATCACAGGATGGTACCATGTGATTTGTTACACTCCCCCTCCTCTCCTCCTTTTTTTCCTCTCCTCCTCTCCTCCTCTCTTCGTCTCCGAGACCCAATTTTAATTTTGCATGATTAGCTGTGCGTCATTAAGCAACTTCATTCAGTCGAGACGCAGCGTAAAAAAAACTCTGACACTGTCAAGACGGGGGGATATTTTGGGAGCACGAACGGGGTCGAATGGGGAAAATGCACTTATTATGACGTGTGTGTGTGTGTGTGTGTGTGTGTGCATGTGTGCAATTTTTATGTTTATATGTTAGATTTCACTCTAACAAAAAGAAAAAATCAGATCCAGCAAATCCAAAAGTGGGAACCTAAAAAAGTCCCATTTATTTACATTTTTTTTATATATATATATAATTTTTGTGGGGGTTTTATGTGTAAAATCTTGTTTACAAAAACAAGCAAATTTAAAGCAAAGCTAAATTTCCAGATACAAAAAAGCACCAGCACCCTCCTCTTCCTCTTATTCCTCCTCCTCCAACTCCACTCCCCCCCCATGAGCTCAGAAAACGTGCATCTCTTTGTATTGCTTCATTTACACAATGAATGCATAATTTCTCCCGCATCTCCCTCCCGCCCCCCCTCCCCCTGTTAAATGCTTTAATTTGCAGAGAGGGACCAGGGCTTGATAATGGAAATTTTTTTCTCCTTTTTTTTTTCTTTCTTTCAAAAAAAAAAAAAAAGGGGGGGATTGTAACAAGAGCCTTAACTGGTGCCTCTTAATCACTTCTAGGTATTAAGTCATGATGCAGGAGTCGGCCAGTGAGACAATAAGCAACAGTTCAATGAGTCAAAATGGAATGAGCACCCTAAGCAGCCAATTAGATGCTGGCAGTAGAGATGGAAGATCAAGCGGTGACACGAGCAGCGAAGTAAGCACAGTCGAGCTGCTGCATCTGCAACAACAGCAGGTAAGTTGTGTTTCTCGCTCTCAGGGCTTAGATTCACACTGACACGCGGGCGCAGGGGCTCTGAAAACCCACCCACTGTGTGCTCAGACAGGGACTGGACCTCTTTCTGTAGGTTGTTTGTTTTTTCTGTGCTTGATTTTTTTGTTGATTATTGATTTGTTGTTTGTGTGCTGGCTTTGAGGGCTTGCTTGTTTGTAGTGGAGGCTGAGGTGGGCTTGCTGCTTTTGGCAGTTCTGCTGGTGCTAAAAGGGTGCAGTTGTGAGATGCCTGCGGAGATTATGGTGCTCTTTTTCGAGGAGGTATTTACTGGCTTTTATTTGTATTTACGCGCCGGTGTGAGCGGCGCGCTGCTGCCGAGGCCGTGAGCGTGCGTGTGGGAGAAAGGGGGGAGTGAGCCGGCGAGCGTGCAATGCACCGAATGTTTGGCTACTCCAGCTGCCACCAGAGGGCACCCCAACTCGACTTCCACTGGGCTGCTCGCTGAAAAAGAGGGACTTTTCAGATCTGGACCGGTCTGGAGCTAAACTCACTGTGCTGTTTGTTGCAGGAGTTAATGTAGGATCTTAAAGTAACAGCCACGTAGAGAGAACTCATACTTTCGCACTGTTAAATAAGTATTAAATGCTGCTATATTGTTGTCGTATTGTTCCCTTTCGGAATCAGCATTTCCAGAATCAGCTTTTCTTTGCATTGTGGCAAAATTTCATGATGAATGGACCAATAGAAATGCTCCAAAATGACTTGAATGCAGTATTTTTTACATTGACTTTCATTGAAAGTTAAGAAGGTTTTTTCCTTCTCCTGTAAAGTTTGACATTTTGGTGATACAAGCTTTACGCTCGTAACAGTGGCGAGATATTTTAATATATACGTGTAATATGTACACGTATGGTGTGCTTCTCTATATGCATGTATGTGTGTGTGTGTGTTATTGTGGACGCTGTGTTTTTGGGGGACAGCGGATCAGGGGACTTGTGCTGTGTCTCCATTCACTGACTGATGGCTTTGACAGCTCACCAAAAAGCGCAGTGCTGGGGGTCAGGCTGCGCTGCAGGAGAGGTTTAGGGCACACTGGTGCGGGTATGTGTGTGTGTGTGTGTGTATATACGTGTTTCTGCATGAGTGTGTGACTTCTCTGAACATTTTAATTTTCAAATATTTAAGAATTTGGATATATTTATAAACTAGCATGAGTTCTGCCTTTTACATGTGGTGTTGCATTTTGCCAGTATTGTCTGTAGGGAAAGTCTGTAGTTAATAATGCTTTAATTTGTGGATTTATCCATGTATGTGTGTGTGTGTGTGTGTGTGTTTGGAAGGGGGGCACACGCAGCAGAGCTGGTGTAGGCAGCTGAAAGCCAGTGGTGAGGGAGCATTGTAGCAGAATGAAGTGTGTCCTGCAGGGGTGTGTGGGCCCCTCCAGAAACCCCCCTCCCAAAACACACACACACACACACACATGCACGCACACACACACACACACTCCAGCTGGTGATTACAACAGCACCCCGACACCATGGCCTCTCCCCCCATTCATCATCACAGCGCCTGTCTCTCTCTCTGCGTCTCTGTCTCTGTCTCTGCTTCCACACACGCCTGATTGAGGTCAACCCCCTCCCTCTCATTACTGTCCTCTGTTTTAACCTGCACACACACACACACACACACTCACCTACTGACTGCGTGTGGGACTTGGGAGGGGGGTGGTTTGAAATACGTGCAACTTTAAGTAGTTAAAAATGTTAAATGCATCATTTATTGGGTGATAAACTGCATAAATATTATTATTATTGTTATGGTTGTTATTGTTAAAAATCTAAATATATTAAAACAATAATAATAATGATGATTAATAAAAGCAATATTAATAGTAGTTATTGTTGTTGTCAGCTTTATTATTGTTATAATGGATTTAGTGTTAGTTAGTTTTCAACAACAACAAGCAGGCATGATGATGATAAGGATGATAATAATGATGATTATTATTATCATTATCGTCATCTTGTTAAGAGTGCTGAAAATAGTGCTGTGAGAAGCTGAGGGTCTACGGCGTATGGTAATGAGGTGTGTAGGAAAGGGCAGTGTGTGTAGGCAGAAGGAGTGAGCGGAGACAGCAGAGAGAGTGACAGTGTGTTCTCATGCTCAGACATTCAGAGAGAGGGAGACAATTTTTTCCTGTGCATTGAAATGAGCAGTCCAGCTAACAGGCCTCCAGAGGCTTCTTAAAGAGAGGCCAGATGCTGTTAACTTCACACACTTCTTGCACCCAGCTTCCTCTTTCTTTTCCTCAGTTCTCTGTCTCTCTCCCTTGCACACACACACACACACACACACACACATACTCGAGCCAGAGAATACCTACACGTTTAATAACCTGCCCAATCTCTCTGTTAGCACTTTCTCTATCTTTGTGTGTGTGTGTGTGTGTGTGTGTGTGTGTGTGTGTTTTGCTTTGCTATGCATGTGAGACCTAAAGAGCACTAATGTTACTATTCTAATTATTATTCGTATTACTACTGGTCATAATAACAGCAATAATAATGATAATAATAATAATAATTATTATTATTATTATTATTATATATACAATAATAATAGTAACAGTAATAGTTACAACAATAATAAGGTGGCTATTATTATTATTATTATTGTTGTTATTAACAATAACAATAAAAATAATGCCATACTAATAATAGCTGTATTATTGTTAATACTATTATTATTAATAATAATAACAATAAAATAGTACTATTAATAATAATTTAAATAATAATAATGCTTTCAATTAATAGAAAATGCTTTCAAAATGTACAGTGTGTCCTTGAAGCAGTTCTAGCATTAGTCAGGCAGTAACACTCTTCTCACAGGCTGAGTTCTCTGACTAATCAGTAATGGTAAGCAGAGAGATGGTCTCTTTTAAGGGTGTGTTTGTGTGGAGGCTCTGATCTATAGTTTCCTGCTCATTTCACTGATGTCTAGAAATTCACAACCCTCTCACCTTTGGTATCTTCTGTTTATTTACATCTACCATATTTAGTTTTGGTCATCGCGTCATTCCAGATGGGAACACTTCTAAAAGTTTCTCAGCTCAAACCTCTGCAGCAGGACGATAATAAACATGCCTGCTGCTGTTAATATTTATTGACTTTAAGTCTTTGTTGAATGGATGTTTTAATGTATGGTAATGATAATGTGAATACACGAAGGCCTCACATTGATCTGCAGATCCATACAGTAATATACTGTAATGGAGCCGTTAGGCGATTACTGTGGTCTGCAGTCTGTGCGTTTTACTGCACTGGCCGATGGCTCGGGAAGAGTTATGCTGAGGCTCAATCTGTGAGCTTCCTTTTTGGAGAGGCAGAGCTGTGCTCTGGGCGGCTTCAGAGTCAGGGACCTCCTGGACTCGTTTATGAGTTTCAGGAGCAGCAGCCAACTCGCCTCTTCATCCGAGCAAACCCAGCGTCCTTCCACTTTCTTCCTGCAGTGTTAGTCCTGCTCGTATTAGACATGACTGTTGGAGCTGGCTTCTGTTGAGTCCTGTAGCAGGATGATGCTGTTTGCTAAAGTCGCATTGGCCTTTATGAATGCCATCCAGACGCAGAGGACACAGCGTCTCTCTCTCTTTTTTTATTTTTTTCATGCCCACAGCGATCGTTACAGCAAGTCGCCTGTAAGTCACTGGCCCAATGTAAAAGTGACAGCAATTAACCCGACATTTTAGCTTGAGGAGAATTTAAGATGAGATATCTGACAGCCGATGTCAGCCATTTTTTTACTGTTCTCTGGCTTTAAGAGCAAATGAAATTGGAGGTAGCATCACGGTTAAGGAAGCCACTTGGGAGGAGGTGTTGGGGGCTCGCGGGGTTTTTTTGGGTGGGGGGGTAGGGGGTGAAAATAAAGGCGCTAACTGCGACTGGTAGCGTTTCATATTTGGCACAGTGATTTTAACCTTTAATGCAGTTTTGTCTCCTCTTTAATTATCTTCTTCTTCTTTGTGTCTCTGCATAAACACCTCACTCGCTTTGCTTTGCGTCCTCCGTTGCGCTCACTAGGACAAAAAAACCTTCACCCACCGTTAATTGATATTCAGCGAGGCTGCCTTCATCGTCACCTAACAAACACCCACCCAGACTTCACGGGGGCCTCTGGGGCTCCATTGGCTGTCATTCAGGAGGAGCGCAAAGGTGGAGCCGCCACACAAGCACTTGCTTTGGCTTCTGTCTCCGTCTCCCTCCTCATTCCCGCCGCCGCCGTCCGCAGGGAGCAAGGAGTGCAACATCTCCAGGCAGGGTGATGACGGCTTCCGCCGCTCATCAGCCCAGTAAAAGCCCCTCTGATGCAAATAGCGCTTTGCCCTTGAGCATAATTTAAAGCGGTAATCACCCCTGGAGTCTCGGCCGTGGCGATAGGCTGAGCGGGGTGACTCTCTCATTTACACTCCAACACAGAAGCTCATTAGCTTTATCACACCGGCCCGAGACTCCGCCACTCCAGCGCGTAAATAACACACAACACACACACGGACAGAGACACACACGCACACACACACACACACACAATACTAGGGGTAAGCAATATGGCAAAAGTGTAACATCATGATAGTTGAAGACTATAAGCTTTACAATACATGACCTGAATCAGGCCTTGGTTTTTTAGAGGTTTGCGATCAAATTGGAGCAAAATGCTCAAGCTAAACAATACTACAGAGTCATTCTACGCAACAGATGCCATTTCACAACATTAAAGGTATGTTTATGCTCCAAAAAAATATTTCAGTCCTCTGGCATTAATTTTTTATTAATAGTATATTTTTATTCAGACATGGGAGCCATATTCACAGTAATTGTAACAGAGTGGTATGTGACGGAGTGGTAAATTTCATTACATGAGTGGTAAATTTCGCCTAAAATTACCATAGTTCTTCATGTGGTCAAGTTTCTGACCAAGTACACATGTTAATCAATTTAAAATATAATTTTCTTTGCATTTATAGTGTAAAAATATCTTTTATCTCTATTCTATTTCTATGCCTTTCCGTTTTGTGTGACTGAGTGACTTGACAGACCCTGTCTAACCTGAAAAAGCCACAAATAATCAATGCTAAAGAATGTCAGACTTTGCCTTTTTTTTGTTACTGGCTGCTCCAAAGACTCACACAATGCACCTTCCTTATTGTGCTGGCATTTAAAGCATCAGTACATTATTTATAGACAAACAATTTAGTGTGACGGGGTGGTAAGTCAAACTTGGGGACGCACACAAATCATTATCAGGTCCAATTTCTTACAAAAAATAAGCCATTATTTTATTAATATATGTAATATGTAAACTGGGGCACACATATACTTCTAAAAATAATAAAGGTTTAATAAAACAACATTTATTTGGAGATATTGTAGATAAAATATGTCATGTGGGTCAATACGGACATGTGAATACGGCATTGTAGTAATGAGGAATGATTACAAATACTCAGACTCTTTAAGAAATAGCACTTTTTGATGGATCATGTTAACAAGAGCACTCAACTTTGATTGCTTTAAGCTTTGGAAATACATGCCTAATGCATGTGCAGTTGGAAATAATATGAAAAACTGACTTGTCCTTTTCCCACATTTACAGCAGAACCACATGGGAAATGTGTTCATTATTTAAATGATAAAAAAACACATTATTTTATTTAGTTATTTTCTGATACATGCTGTTGTCCAGCATAGAAATCCCAACAATATCCATTATATACTCAAAAAGGTGTGTTGAAACCTAAATGATCACAATAGTGAAAACATCTGGTCGTATCGGCCACCCTTACCTCACACACATTCCCTCTCACACACAGAGAGTCTGAAACACACGCTGAAATATTCACATCCTCACAAACCATGAAGTCCCTGAGTAAATCTCAGATCAGAGGAAATAATAAAAGACAAAACTAGGCTCTTTCTATGGACTTTTGTGTTTTATGTGCTTTTGATGGGCTGGCATTCTGCGGCGGGCCACACCGTACTTATTTATTGTGCTCTAGATTTCATTGTTAACATTTCCCTATCTTCAATGCGCTCCCCGCTGCATAGTACACCGAGGACTGACATATAGAGTTGTCGTCCTCCAGGCGATGACACTGTAAGATATAGGGCCGTGAATGACAGTGTTGCGTGTGTTTGCTCGGCTCCCTAGACAACACCGAGCATTATTCTATTATCACACACACACACACATTCAGTGCCGCGCATACACACTTTTTTTTCCAGTGCTCCGGCTGCAAACCTGGAGTGGTCATCTGTGTTTAAGGCACATTACATGTGGCTGCATGGAATTTACAGTGCGGCTGCCGTAGTAACTCCATTTCACATCAGGGTCTCCGGAGACCCGGTGAAATGTCAAGCTGCGGCTTTGAAAGAGGCATGGAGAGAGGGATGGGGGAGAGGAAGGGAGAGAGAGAGAGAGAGAGAGAGAGATTGAGGCGAGGAGAGTAGGGGGGGAGAGAGACAGAGCGAGCGAGAGAGAGAAAGATAGAGAGTCAGAGTGAAATCTCCTGGAAACAAACACTTACTACCATTTTATGCTCGAGCAGCTCCGTGCCGTCGTGACGGTGAGCGGCGCAGGTCAGAGACGATCACAGGTGGAGCGCACACACACACACACACACACATGCATACACAGCTGTATATAGAATAAATCCTGCATCTAGGAGTGTGTACGATCTGCATTTGTCTCTTGCAGGTCTGTTCTGTTAGTTTGTGATATATAGTTGCATGTATAATAGTTTACATGAAGTACACATAGTTTAATATGCAGTACTGAGCGGAGGTTTGAGACACCTAGGCGCATTATGCAATACCATGTATCTCAGAAATGAGAGAGGTTTTAGATTTAGATTAGATGCAGGTGAACATAAATCCAGTAAAAAGGAGAAACAAGAGCTTCTCATTCTGAAGAGAGAAAGTAGTGAGATCTTGTCGGTGAGCTAGTCTGAAGAACAGAGCTCGGTTCCTCCAGGTTTCTCCTGGACGCCCCCCCACCCCAGTCCAGCCAGCACAGCGTGGAGGATGTGTTCAACTCCATCAGCAGCAGCAGCAGAAGCAGCTCATCTGATTTACCATCATTAAGCCCTGATTTACCACCAAACCAGGTTATTGTTGATCTGAGGAGAACTCTAAATAATACTAGACTCCATGAGAGAGGAGAACTTTGGAGATGTTCTAATGATGAACACAGTGATGGAGAACCACCACTTTTTAAGTGGATGTAATTAGTATTTATTCCAACATTAGTGTTTTACTGAACACTCGATACTTCGACTCACCGGTGTGTAAAACCTTGATGTAGATATAGTTGGCTGTGTGTAGATGCATAGTTTAACATGCAGTTCTGATACGCCATCACTGTTAAGCACCAGAGCTAAGGCTATTACATTGCTTTATGATACATAATATGGATACACTGATATATTAGAGCTTCAAATCTAATATTAGAGATGATAATTTGATAATGGTCCAAATGAGGAATGTTCTGTGTTGTTATACAACACTGTGCTTTAAAATAGATACAGCACTGTGCTTAGCATGCAGCTCTGACGCGCTGCCACTGTTTATGCGAGCCAGTGGGTTATGTTTAGCGATTACAGGTTAATCTCCGTGTGTAAATAAAACTCAAACAGGCAGCCTGGGTCAAGATCAATGACCACTTCACAACTCATTTCCTTTTATGCCTGCTAACTACCTCTGCCTGGGGGAAATTAATGACACTGGATCTATAGAGCCTTAACGGCAGAGGCTTCTTTCTGCCTGCCCCAACAGCCAAAGCATTTACACACTGACCCATCCCATTAAAACAATGTCTTAAAGGTGCAGCGCTCCGTTTGCATGTTTATGGGCGGCGGAGCTAGCGCCTGGGAACTCTGGGGTCTTGATGTGGAGTAGTGAATGAAACGGCTCTGCTTTTGCAGGTGAAAGGCCCCACGCGGTTCTGCATGTATTAGAGTAAATGAGCACGGATGGAGTGAAAAGACACACCGGGTTTCTGCCGCTGGATGAGGGGCCATTCTGTTTCTGAACGCGAGCAGGGTGTTTTTTTTTTTTCCCTTTTTTTTTTTCCTCTCTCGACGTCTTTGACAGCCTGCGACACCGCTATCCATTTAACAGAGCTTAAAAAGCCCATATATGCATATGCCGACCGTCTTAAGCTGACAACCAAGAGGCAGGATTTGCTAGAAGGCAGCTTTGGAGCCTTGTGAATTTAACAAGCATGTCTAGTATTACAGTTTCTCTCTGCTTTGGCCATGAATAGTAACAAATCAGCCTGTGAAACGCCTGCCCAGGGATGTTTGTGTGTGGCTTTTTCCCTCTCTAACAAATATTAAAATGATGTAAATCTGGTTAAGGAGGTGAGGGCTGAGATACTGGAGCTGTATTCGTCTGTCTGTCTCTCTCTCTCTCTCTACTATCCCTCTCTTACTATGCACCGGGTAGTCAGGTGTTGCCGCTTCGCACTTGAATATTTCGATTCCATATTGTTGGCAGAGAGAGAGAGAGAGAGCAGTAACAGAGAGAGAGAGAGAGAAAGAGAGTGTGCATGTGATAGAGAGAGAGAAAGAGAGAGATAGAGAGTTAGAGTTTGGCCCGGCTCACAGCCCGCTGCCCCCAGACGCTGAATACATATGTAAGAGAGCCTCTCAGCCTGCAGCTCTTTGGGGCTTTTGAACAAATGCGGTAAATAAGCCCCGGCCTCACCTCACAAATACACAAGAGGCTTTTCAAACACGCACACGTGTCACTTAGAGCGCCTTTTCCACTGTTTCTCCATAGGTGGGTTTTTTGTAGGGGTGGTTTTAAAGTGGAGGGTCTGCACCTTTCTCGTGGCTGTCAGTATTGGCGGGACATCTTCATTTTCACCCATTACAGAGGTAGCGTCTGCAGATGCATGCTAGGGGTGGGCGATCTAGCAGAGATACAACATCACGATGCATGATGCTGCAGCTGTTGAGCTGGAATAGACAAAATGCAGCTAATAAATGCAGTAAAATATAAAAAAAAAGGTTTTTAGCAAGGTTTCGTATCAACCAGGCAGTTTGCCATCCGCTGGTCGGACCTTTAGACAGGTCAGCTGCGTGGGAGCCCCAAAATCTCTTTATAATGATACACACAGCATATCATAGTTGTAATTTGTGTCATTTACATGACAGTGGCAACATATTGGTACATACTGTATATAATGTTAACCTATGCCCTATAGCCCACCTATAAATGCAGCATATTTAACAGAAGTTACTGTACGCCATACTCAGACAGCAGCCATGTTGCCCACCACCGTACCACAGCGTCGCAGTGAGGCAGCTTGTGTGTGTGTGTGTGTGTGTGTATTATATGATAAGGAAACATTGCGATTGTATGCAGCACATGCATTAATGTGTGTGACGCTTCATGCTTGACTTGACGCTAAGCTGATATTGGTTTCACGCTTGAGTCTCCCAATACAGGCTCCGTTTCAATTGAAATGTGATTGTTATTGCCAGAGTATTTACCAGAAGTTATTTGATGTATGTTCCCGCTGAGTGAATTTGCCTGCTAGGCCTTTCTTTCAGTTGTGTAACAATGTCAGAGTCTTTCTGCTTGGAAATGATCTCCGATTCATCCAGTTGTACCACACAAAGAACTGCACCAAAGAACGTTTTAATGCCACTCTTATTTGAGTCTAAGCCACTGTAAAACCTTCAAAATCTGCAAAATGTCAACTTTACAGGAGAAGGAAAAAACTCTGTAACTTTCAATGGAAGTCAATGTAAAAAAAATTTAGTCCCAGTCATTTTAGAGCATTTCTATGGGTCCATTCATCATGAAATTCTGACATAGTGTGAAGAACAACTGTCAGGTTCAGGTAATGCCAAGAAGTTAAAAAGGGTTAAAAAAAATGCAGATACAAGGTATATTATATATGCACTTTATGGACAAAAGTATTGGGACAGCTGCTCATTCATACTTCTGAAATCAAGTATTAATCAAAGCTCTAAAAAACGTGCTTAGCATGCTTTTGTTGGAGTAACTGTCTCTACTGTCCAGAGAAGAAGGCTTTCTACTAGATTTTGGAGCAACATTGCTGCAAACATTTGATAGCATTCAGCAACAAGAGCGTGAGTGAGGTCAAGATGTTAGATGATCACCATCCCACCTCATCCCCAACTCCCCAACTTGACTCAGGTACTGGATGGAGCACCATCCATCATTCCAGAGAGCACAGTACCACTGCTCCACAGCTCAAGGCTAGGGGGCTTTGTACCCCTCTAGCCCATGCCTGGCAACAATAGCTAAGGTTAGTCCACTCCAGAGAGTTCTATTCTATTGGCAGTACTTCTCTACAGGGGCTAGACAGACAGTTTTTTTGAGTGTGTGTGCATTTGCACATCTGTGTCAGCATTGGGTGCAACTTCGCTGAATACATTTGTTAAATATATATGATGTCAAAGCTGATATGATTCATATGCAGTTGCTCAGCTTATTGCATAGGATTGTTGTAGGAGCTACAAACAAACAATAGGGTTGATCAGTGAATCAGGTGTGTCCGGACACGTGTCCATCCGCCGGATAACGGCAGCAGTTCCGTGTAATAATGGACTCATCTGTCCTCTGACCAGCACTGATGACTTTGGCTGTGTGAGGGTGAAATGCATCACTCAGCGGCTTTTATACTCTCACGCGTCTGCACTCAGTGGCTGCTCCATGAATAATGTGTCATTTCTTTTTGATGGAGATTGTAGTCAGTGGGTTTTTTTAATAAGCAGTATAATTGTGCTGTTCTTGTCGGGAGTGCTTTGGAAGGAGCGATCATGCTTTTGGCACATTTATCAAAGCACAGAAAAAAGAAAATGCAGGAAAAAAAGAAGGGGGGGTGGGGGTCGCTTCTCACATTGGCGGACTAAGTGAACGACACAGTGATAAATTTTCTTGTTAGGAGAAATTACATCCACTAACTTGAGCTACTTCAGCATGAAATTGAAAAAGAAGCATTTCTTCTGAATTTCCATTCTTGATTCAATGAAAGATGTAGATTAGCTCTTTGGAGAAGGGGGTGGGAGGTGGTTGGGCGTGGGGGATGAACGAGAACGAGTATGACTTTGGTCTTGCTAGGCTCCTCCTATAGACCCGCCACGGGACGCCCGTAGAAGGTCTTGTTTGTGGGGGCTAATAAATAAAGGGTGCCAAATAAGGTCCTCTATGGCAATACCACAGAAGAGCCATATTTGATTGATGTTTTTTTAAAGAACAGTGTTGCATGATGTTTTTTTTTTACCCAGTTTCCTCCCAAATTTTAGATTTTAGACCCATCCAACTCGTTACTACTCTCCCCCTATCCGATCCCCTGAGGTCTGACACATGCGTCCTCTGACACATGCGTATCACCATCACCTCTTTCAAACTGGTGCCAGTGCATCTTCACAGATGTCGTCCGTTGCCCATGCCGGCCAGCATCACACTGAAGTGATGCGGGGAGAGAGAGAGCCAGCTACCCACCCAGAGACAGCAAGGCCAACAGCGCTCTCTCCGGCTCCGGCTGCTGTCCTCGGGTCTATGACCTGAGCGACCCTCGGGTCATAGTGGTAGCACGTTTGCGCTCCGCTGGACCACTCTTGTCCTTGTAAAGAACTGTAAAGAAGTCCAGAGGGCCCCTATATAGAGGTTATGTCTGAACCTTAGGAAATGGTGCCGTATTCGAAGGCAGGAACGTACGAAATGCTGCCTACTGAGGTACCTTATTATTTGTCCATAATATTTTATCTCTGGGGAAAAATCGTCTACCGGTGTTAATTCGTTGCAGAACCAGCTGACATTAGTTGTCGGTATTCTGGCAGTGGCACGGCGTATTGCTGCGGGTCAGTCGAAGGTACTTTCATCGCAGTGCTGCCTTGTAAGGCTCTGACTTATGAGACAGCATAGACAGCATGGCATTGGGGCAGCTGCCTTCTGTTTGGGACACAGCCAATGTGAATGTTCTGTACTAATGAAAGATTAATTTTTTTATTTGTGTGTGTGTGTGTGTGTGTGTGTGTGTGTGTGTGTGTGTGTGTGTGTGTGTGTGCATTGGACTCATCTTAGTCAGTCTGTAAGCATTCACTGGGCCTAAACTCAGTCTCTAGCTGTAATGCTTTCGGTAATCATGCTCCCTTTCCCCCTGTCTCACTCCTTCTCTCTCTCTCTCTCTCTCTCTCTTCCTTTGATTCTCCAGCCTGTGTATCTTCTTCTCTCACTCTCTTTTCTTTTTTCTCATTTTTCTTCCTTCCTCACTCGAACCCCTTCTTTCTCTCTTCTCCTTTCTCCTCCCTGTACCGCTTCTCCTTCTGGTCTCTCTCTCCCTCTCTCGCTCTTACTCTCTCTCCCTACCCACCCCTCTCTGTGAAGCAGCACTGATTGATAGACGCTGCATGTCAGATTGGGAGATAACTGTATCTCATTCAGCTCCGGAAAGGTCAGGCACGTGCTGTAATCGGAATATTCACAAGGCGAGCCCGCGGATCAGGAGTGCATGCAGCGCGTTAGGGCTTCATAAGCAGCCGGAGTCGGCGCTGACGGAGATGCATTGGCCCTCCGCCGGCTAGATGCAGTGCTATTAACTCCGCTGATCTTTGGTGGAGCCGGACACTCATTCAGACGGACTGGAGAGATCCATCACCCTGGCTGGATGATTCCGCCGGCCCACCGTGGTCTAATGACACTCTGACGTTCAGGTAAATGGACTGAAAACAATAGTTTGTCTTCACCTGGAGTGCAGACAAGATCAGGCCGCGCTTGTACTGTATTTGTTGAACTCTATCTCATTTCATGCTGGTCATTTTTCCCCACCCCAGCGCACCAGGAGTGATAAAGTTGGAGCAGGTTTGGCTCTCCTCGCTGTACTCCTGCAGGGTTGAGCACATATTTCTTCAGCGAGCAATAAGTCTGACACGTTCCGAAAGCGGGCCGACCACACCGCGGCCTGCGAGATCACAGCCACGGTAATTAAGGTTAAGGTATTTACATCTGAGGTCAGAGAGACGCTCGATCGACCCCTCTGGGTAACACTGCACGAGCAGTGGCTCAGCCATTCCGACTCAGACACACACTATTGACCCACAGATTGAGTGCCTCCATGTGTGTGACCTGGCCATGCTCACATACACGTGGCCCCCTCGACACGCACACACACACACACACACACACAACCATTTCATTTAATAGAGATAGTGAGAGAGTTTGTGTAGATCAGGGAGGTACAGGTCAGAACCTCGAATTGCTGTTAGTTGAGATGAGAGGAGTACAAGAGCATCACAGTGTCCTCGGTCTGAGAGTTAGTGCTTTCATTCATGGCTAATTACATACATCTCTAATTACAGTGTATGATTATACAGATCACAATCAAACAAGTTTATCAGTGCATCATCGTCAAGTTCAGTCCCTGTCGATGCCATGGTCAACCGTGTCCAGGAATCCAGGAGAGAGCAGAAGAGCTTTCCGCTCTCCCCCGATCACAGACGTCTGTTAGCTGATGTTACCGAACTGGCAGTTAGTGCTCTCCTCCAAGCATGTTCAGCTGTCCAGTAACCTTACATTACCATATAGCTGAAGAAGGTTCTTTAGATCTTTAAAAGGTTCTTCACCTTCACATCTCTATTACAAGCAGGGTTCTTTAGGGGACTTTACACAGGGTTAGGGTTTATTACACACTACGGTGTATTACTCAGTTACTACAGGGATGTCTGTATAAACTGGTGGGGCTATTGTCTGCTAATAGAAGTTAGTAATACCACGTTCGGCCCGCCAGTAGATCTGATTGTCTGAGTAGCGTCACATGTGATATTTACATGCATGTGATTGGTTTGTGAGTTTCCTAGACTGCTAAACCTGGACAGCAAAGGCTAGAAAGGCCTAATAAACACTACAATAGAAATAAATAGTGCTCAGTAGTTTCTGTGTTTTATTCATTTTGTTGTATTTTTATATTTTTAAGCCTCTACAGATATAGCTATTACAGTTCTATGTAGTTCTAAACTAGGTGGATTTAGTCTGTTTATGTACATTTCTGTAACATTTCTATAACACATATATAGACATGAATATGGCAAATACTGGATATCTGCATTGGCCTGGAATCTCTCTATTTCTGCATTCCTTCTAAGTACAATATCATACAATTAATTGGAATAAAATGTATTTGAATTATATTTAGTTTACATTACATGAATTAACAGGCTTGAGTTTTATTGTGCCTGATTTTTCCATTTAATTTCATCTAAAAAAAAATCAATCATAATAAAATATTAAAAACTGCATAATAAAATATCACAACTTCTCCATTATTTTCAATAGTCTTTTTCTGATAAGTAACTAAATTACCCTATTCTTGTATCATTACCAATCCTGAATGAGCATCCATGGTTTAAAGCTTTTTTTTTTTTTTTTCATTTATACAGATTACTGCTTTTTTACTCAGTGTATTAATTGAAATTGCCTCCATCAGATCAGCCCTGTAGACTCATAGCTATTGTGTCATTTTGAAGCTCCTTGTTTGTGTGTCTGAGATGCTCTGAGTGTGGCAGAGTGTGTATTGGTATTGACATCCAGCACAAACACTTCTGCTTTCGTCGATGCTGCTGAAAGATTGGCGGCTTCTCCCCACGCTGCTCTTCGCCTCTGGCCGTGTACTTTGGTGTGTGAGCTTCTTAATAAGCGCTTGTCAACAAAGACAAGACCCTAACGGAGCAGCACAGAAAACAACTTCATTCAGCTGGAACCCGCCGGCTGCTGAGAGTAAAGAACCTCCTTCCACTGCGCACTTTCCTTCCCTTCCCTTCCCTTCCTTTCCTGCTTTTCCTTTTTTTTCTCTCTCTCTTCCAGCGGCCTCGCTCTAAATGAAGTGGAGAGTGCTTTTTCTCTCCCTTTAATGCAACATTTATTAAGAGGTATTCCTCCAACTGTGTGACGCTCATCGGCGTGGAACTGTGAAAAGGAGATGGATCATAATCACTTGAAGGCCAAACGGAGCGGATCAAGTGCACACTAGGACCGAGGGGAAGTGGGCGTTCGCTGGCTCTCCGTTTCGCTCTCCCTCTCTCTCTCTCTCTCTCTTTAGCTCTCTCTCTCTGTCTCTCACTCTGCCTTTCTTATTGTTCCTCGCTCTATCTTTTCCCTATCCCCCGTTCTCTTATTCTCTGAGTCTCGCGCACACACGTGTTGATGGTATAAGTGAAAAGCAGTGCTCTCCCTTGCTCTCTCGGTCTCTTTTTTGATAGCAGATAGCAGTGCAAGCTCTCAGTTGTGGCTGGTGTAAAGGACTTCTCTTAGAGGAGGCAGATAAAAGAGCAGTGAATGGCCCTGCGCGTCACCTTATCTAAACCCCGCTGCTATACAACAGTTGAAAGTGGGGGCTTTACTAAAGCTGGCCGAAGAGAAGGGGGGATAAATTGAATTTCATAAGTGAGGGAGCGGGTGGGGAGACACACTGAGACAATGCTTCCAGAGAGAGCGAGGAACACACTGTACTAGGGCTGGGCGTTAGTCCAGTTTGGACAATACATGATATACATGGTCATCTTTAGATTTTATGGTTTGATGTAGTGCACCAGACCAATTCCGTTTATGCTAATTCGTCCTTTTGAAGTGTAGCATTTCACATAGTGAGCGTCGCTAAGTTGTGCTCTTTTTTTGAAGATCCCTTTCTTCTCCAAGTTTGGTCCTGCCAGGTATTAAGGAGATACGCTACATGCAAAGCCAGCCACCGCCTTGAGGTTGAGACGGGTCCCCAGCTCCATGCACCGGCTAACATATGCCTGTGCCTGCCAACATCGCTTCAAAGGTGATGAGGGGAGAAAGCCGCATCTACCATCCCAGAGAGAGCTTGGTCAGTTGTGCACTCTTAGACTCTGGCCGATGATGGCAAAGCAGCATGGCTTAAGATTCGAGTCACGACCCCTGGGCCATAGTGGTAGTGCATTAGACCACTGAGCCATTCAGAGCCAGCTGTGAAGAGGCAAATGCCAGCTGTGGCTGTATCATCTGAAAGCTATAGGTCAGTGCTATACTATAAACTAAAAATGGAAGCATCAGCATCAACACTGTATGGACAAAAGTATTGGGACACCTGCTCGTTCATTGCTTCTTCCGAAATCACGGGTATTGGACTGGAGCAATTGTCTCTACTGTCCAGGGAAGGCTTCCTACTATATTTTGGTGCATTGCTGTGATGGGGGAGGGCTTTGTACCCCTCTAGCCCACATCTGGCATTAGACATGGAATCAAGTTTCATGTTATCTGCTCCAGAGAGTCCTATTAGCAGTACTTGTCTGCAGAAGTGTGAATTGCAGTGGGTGCAGCTTAAATGACATGAATGCATTACTAATTTGAAGCGGTGTCCACAAACATTTGGACAGATATTTAGTGAATTCTGCACCTACAATACCCAAGATATACTCAGCAAGAAAAGCTTAGCGTGTAACGTTATATCGACCTGTCATTGCTGTCGCCCATACCCTTCTGCTGCTGCTGTAGCTCCTACAGTGTTTAAGGCTGATATAGCCCAGAGCATAACTCAGTAAATGAGTGTGATTGTAGCGCTGGTAATTAGCAGCAGTAACTCTGATTGGGAGGGCAGGGCTTTCCCTTCTTCTCCATTCTGCTCTATTTGCTGCCGTATTTCTATGGGTTACAGATGTTGTTTTCAGTATGGGGCCCCAACTGCCTAATTCTCTCCGCAGGTTGCTGGCAATACTGTAAACTATTATACGTGCTCCATCGCAGAACGTGTGGCGCGTATTTGCGAGAACCATCCATAACAGTGTCTGCAGGAGGCGGGAAGTGTATGAATGTTTGTGGTTGCAGTGAACGATGGAAGGCCGCTCTGTTTGGCCTGTTATTGCTGGCAGGGCTTCCCCAACGAGGGCCTGCTGGAGTCATATAGACACACACACACATAGGCACACACACCACTGTTGGCACAGAGACACATGCGTATACACACACGTACACACACACACACACACTCACCCTGATGGGCTGAACAGGCCCATGTTTTGTCTTCTCGCACTTGGAAAAATAAGTGTGAGGTTACACAATGAGGCAGGATTCTTTTTTCCCTTCCTCTCTCTCTCTCTCCCTCTCTCTCTCTCTCTCTCTCTCTCTCTTGCTTGCCCTCCTATAAATGCACAGCTTCGTGGGGTAGAAATGACTGAATTCATCTCCAATTCACCAGGGAAGGCTGTGCTATGCCTCCGTGTTTACAGTGGCAGAAAGTTAATATAAATTTTCATCAGAAGGGGAAGTTTACACATATGATTCTGTTTGTCCTTCATTATTAGCACCTGAGTCTGGGCCGGGGAAGCATAATTGTCTACAGACACAGGCCAAATAGATGCAAGGGAAAGGCAAATAAGCACACCCCAAAATAATTTTATGGTTGTGTGTTACAATCCCTCTCCCTGGGATTCTTAATCTAGAAAATCAATAAACAAGGAGAGAGAGAGAGAGAGAGAGAGAGAGACAGAGAGAGATCTGAGAGCATAGAGTGAGAGGGGAATACATAAATAAGAAATGGAGGGACTGGAGGAGCAAGTGGAAGATTGAGAGAGAGAGAGAGAGAGAGAGAGGGAACAAAAAGGAATAGAGTGAGGAAGGAAAGACAGGAAGAAAGGAGAGAAAGTGGTGGAGGCAGCCAGAGCAACACACAGAAGCCCATTGTTCTGCTGGTTAGCTCGCGCTCCGTCCCGCACTCGAGGCAGATTCTCCACGGACCGGCCCGTGCACTGCACACTCTGTTGATTTATTGAGTCATACATAAAAATGCTCATTATCCCCACATCCTTTTCTCTTGTCTGGGAAGCGTGGCACTCGGCTGGAGAAAAACACACACTGAAAAACAGTCTGATTCCACAAAAGCTCTGAAATCTCTCTCTCTCTTTTTGCTGTCTCTCTCACTCCCTCTATTTTTTTTTTTTTTGTTGTTTATCTCCTTGCCCCTCTGCTGCTGAATCATCACCTGTTCAGTTTAGTGGACCTTTATTGGCCAGACCAAAAAAAACAAAACAAAGACTTCACAGTGGTTCACAGGGTGTGAGTCCGTGTGTGAACACATACAGAAGTGCGTATAACAGCACACACAAATGGATATGCTTGTGTGAGTGTACAAGGTGAGGAAGATCCCCCATATGTGTAATCTAAGGGCTGACTGATGGAAATCATGGTACTGATGCCAATGTTTTAAGGAGCTATAAAGTCTGATGCACAAGAATATCACAGGGTTTAATTTTACATAGTCAAACAGATTAAATATGCAAAGAAAAAAATGAAGGAGAAAAACAGTCTTAAATTCTTAAACTCATGTGCTGATCATTTTGAATATTTCATAATCTGAGTCATGCAAAATAATCTTCAAAATAGCAACTTTACAGGATAAGAAAATGATCTTTCTAACTTCCCAGGTCATTTTTGAGCATTAGTTAGCATTTGGTATGATTTTTTACACAATGTAAAAAACAGCTGTTAGATTAAAATTGTCAAATAATGTATTTGATTGCCTAATCAGGAGATTTCCTAATAATCCGAATAAAGCCATGGAATTATAGATGATTTTATATAATTATTTAATAACATTTTTCCTCCCCTGTGTATTGAGCTTTGTCAAGGCTGCCATGTTTAACACTAGCAAAGTAAATAAGTACATAAACATAGACATACAGTAGAGGTTAATGTACCATAGTGAAAAGGTTTTCATTTAAATCTTAAAATATTGTTTATTTATTATTATTATTATTATTATTATTATTGTTATTAATATTTTTCTCCATTTTATCATAGTTTAGTCATTGCCAAGTCCCACTCCCACTAACCACTAGCACAAAGACCAGCACATGCACATCTCACCACGTCAGGCAGCATCACTGAACAGCCAGTCCTGCTACATCAACAGACACTTATGTTGGCTACCATCATGCTGAGTGATGAGGAGAAATGAGGCCCATCCTCCCTACCCAGAGAAAGCAAGGCTAATCACTCTCTCTTGGAATCCCAGCCATGGATGCATCACCACGGATCCAGCTCATGATCTCGGAATGGTAGATCCAGCACAGATGATTGTACCATTGCAAAGTCCCCCCATGTTGTGCTGCTGCTACAGCTGCACTATATGTCCAAATGTTTGTGGACTCCCCTTCTAATGAGTGCATTCTGCTACTGCCACGGATGTGCAAATGCACACACACACACACAGCTTGTCTAGACTTTGTAGAAAAGGTTTGGCATTAGAATAGGACTCTCTGT
Source organism: Salminus brasiliensis (assembly GCF_030463535.1). Classification (NCBI taxonomy): domain Eukaryota; kingdom Metazoa; phylum Chordata; class Actinopteri; order Characiformes; family Bryconidae; genus Salminus; species Salminus brasiliensis. The sequence continues at coordinate 53,519,634 of NC_132879.1, read as the reverse complement.
CGCAGATATTCATAAACCTATTGGCATCATGCTGCCTAATGCCAGGCGATGGCTAGAGGGGTATAAAGTCCTCCGGCAGAAGAACTGTGTTCTCTGGAATGATGGATGGTGCTCCATCCAGTATTATTCAACATCCTGACCTCACTGATGCTCTTGTCACTAAATGCAATCAATTTTTTTTTTATGAATAAGAAACAGTATGAAACTGAATCAGTAGGTGTCCCAATACTTTTGTCCATATATCATGTGAATAGCAACCATAGCTTATCTGTTTAAGAAGGTCAGTATCGAAGTACACACCAATCCAGCATATCGGATTGGTGCATCACTCTTCCTCAGGTGTGGCTCTCCCAGGTGCTGCTGTTCCAGCTCTGACTCCCCCATTTGTTAGGAGTCAGTGGAGCAGAGGCTGCCGGGAGAAGACTGAGTCGAGTCTGCAGGGCTGATAAGACTGAACTCAGCAGAGCTGCGCAGCAGCGAGTGACCTTTGATAAAAGCATAGCCAGCCTGCACCTTTCTCAGCCTCGCTCCTGACTACATGCCAGTGACTCTTACACACACCTACCACTCGTACAGGTTCAACCAGACCTCCGTCCAGCCCTCCGGCTCAGGTCTTGCATATGGTTTGTGCAGAAGTGTGTATTTCCTCAGCCTCTCGGCTTGTAAGCTGTTTATGAAATCTGTAGCCTGAAGTGCGGTTTTATATTCATGAGTGTCTTGGCCCTCCATCAGACCCCTGTGTCCTGAACACACTTACATAACAGATATGGTGTCAATATTTTGGCGTGGAGAGTTGGGCCCTATCTCAGCACGGCCTGTGCAGGCCGCCAGCCAATCAGCTCTGTTTGTTTGCACAGCTTAAACTGTTTGTCCCTTGTTTTCCGTGGCAGGCGACTCCTGCTGGCTTGATAAAAGGGCTGTGTTCCCTCCCTCAATCTGTTGCGCTCTCACTCTCTCACTCTCTCTCCATCTCTCTCTCTCTGTATTTCCTTTCCTGGCAAACAGAGCAGATAAGCAGGTTGACATGCCTGCCCTGTCTACAAGTCTGGAGATGTTCAAGCTGACAGAATGGTCAGCCGGCCTGTGTCAGGCATACTGACACAGCCACGAGTACATGCAACGTACTCATTACAGTCATGTCATAAACTCTGGTCTCTTTAATAACATACACAACATGTCCAAATGTTTGTGGACACCCCTTGTAATGAATGTATTTAGCTGCTCTAAGTTGCACCCAACCTTTAATAGCAGGCTTGTGCTAGAGGGGTATAAAGCCCCCCAGCATTGAGCTGTGGAGCAGTGGAAGAACTGTGTTCTCAGGAATGATAGATGGTGCTGAGGTGGGGTGGTGATCATCCAACATAACTCATAAATGTGAGGATGTTACCAGGCTGATTTTGTCTTCTTATCTCAAACTTTCTGTTCCACCTTAAATACCGCAGCAGTTTCGTTCTGCTGCGGAAACACTATTTAAGGTGGAATGGAGAGTTACTAGATTACTAAATTACCCCCTTAAAAAGCCTGTGGCCAGGGCTGTTACAAAACTAGAGTGTTAACTGGAGTGTTAAGGGGTCAATGAGTTTAAAACTGGGATTTTACTGGATTTGATTGGATTTACAATCCTAGAAACACAAAGATTGGACAGGAATCGGCCACCAGTCTGCATTAGGCTACCCGGATTGGGTCGGGGGGCAAAAAAAACGTAATCGGGACGTCCCTAATTGTGTAAATAATCACTTCACTTTTATTTGCTATAATGCCCACCCTTAATACAAAGACCCTGTCACTACTTTCCAGCACAATCATGCACTTAGCAGCTAACATAATCAAGAATTACTGACTTCACATCCTTTTATAACCAACAATCCTCGCCCACCCTCCCCCGATTACTGTATGTTAACTACCCACCAAACAGACAGGGCTTGTATTTGCTCATCAGTTCCTGCCTGCTCTCCTAGGCCGAGCATTCCTCAGAATCCACATCACTTGGATATATTTCCTTTCTCAAACAAATCAACTTCCTCTGACCCTCAGGAGGTAATTCATCTTGCATGCTATCTCTCCCCTGTTTGTGTTTTCTTTTAATACCTTTAGTCACAGCTATGGAGCCTGTATCTGGCTATTAAAGCGCGGTTCAAGTGGTGGTCTGGAGGAATGGCGACGTGTTTGTAATGATGTGCCAAGCTGCGGCTGGCTGCTAATGTATTTCATGCTTGTTTTAGACTTGGGAATGGTCTCACAAAGGTGCATTGTGATGTGTTCCTTATTACTGCTGTATTAAGTGTAAACACAGACCGTGCAAGGGGATGGTGGGGTGGGTTTGGGAGAAGGAGGGCTTGGGGGGGGGCGATAGCTGACATATGTTTCTTTCGTCTGTCTCTGCCTCTCTCTCTCTCTCCCTCTCCGGTGAGCTCTGCTCGGCTATTAATGTAGCTGGGGAGTGCCTGTGTAAACATTCGTGTTTCTCCCTCCGTTTCGCATAATAGTTGCCCGTATCGGCTTTCTCCTGACCTCGCTATCTGAAACCAATTACAGCGGATCCATTTGGGCTGAATCTTATTTTCATAAGGATCCTGAGCTGCTGCGTGCTTGCGTCCTAGTGCGCGTGGGTGTGTGTGCGCAAAGGTGTGTGTAGCATTGGACAAAATGCATGTCTATGAGTCTCTCTCTGCGTGTGTGTGTGTTTCTTTTTCTTCGGGTCCTGAGAGATGGATATCAACATCAAATATGTTCCTGAGTGTCTTGTTATTTATGTTCCAGCCAGGGATCTTGAGCTCCTAGCTCTGAGGAATGCAGCACATTGTGCTGTTTATACAATGTGTGCATTAATGGAATGGAGTTGGCATTTCTTGCACACAGCAACACCGCTTAAATGGACACATTCTGCAGGTCGGGGCTTTTCAGCAAAGTTTCGACAGCCGCCTTACTTCAGCTCTCATTGCTGGAAGTTTTGAGGGTATCTGATGAGGCTTTGTGCGGGCTTCTTTATGGATTAGAGCAGAGCAGAGCTTCAGCAGTGGCCTCCACATTAATGTCACTAATGACGACTGTTAAGGGCGTATAGGTTGATAAGGAGGGTGGAGGATTTTTCAGGGATTTCTGGAGTGCTGAATGCTGGAAATAATGAAGCTAGGTATGAAATTCTCCAAACTGGGGGCTCTGATTGGTCCAGTGGACTGTGATCTGAGTATCGCTGGTTCGAATCCCGGGTCAAGATGCTCGACATCAGCAGCAAGTCAGAGAGAGCACAATTGGCCTAGCTCTCTCAGTATGATGGCACTTCTGCCTAAATCACTCCTAATGTGATGTTGGTCAGCACAGCCGTCTGTTAGCTGTTGTATCGGAGCTGTCCTCCAAGCGCGCCGGCTGTCTAGCGATGCTGCATCAGCACTGCTAGTGATATGGGAGGTTCACATGAACGGGGATTGGGTAATTGGTCTTCCAAATTGGGTAGAAAAATGGGGTAAAATTAGACATAAATGATCTTAAAAAAAAAGCTGCCTAATGAGCAGCAGGACGTTGATTGGTTCCTTCACTGCCCTCAGCACTTCACTGGAAGAAGCCATTAAGGACGTCTATACGTCTACATCGGACACTCACACTGTACTCCTTTACCAGTGTCTTATCGAGTGACGCCTTTGACTTTGTCCTTGATCACCCGAGGACAGCGAGCCCGTATTGATCCCAGCCTCGGATAAACATTTTCCTCCTGTTAATTGTTGTGCCGAGGCCATTAGCCGTCCACTAAGGCTCCACAATCACAATCAACGCTTGGATGGGCGTGAAATCTTCCTCAATTTACAATCTCAACCTCGGATCCTCACCAGTAATGACTTGGAGCAAGACCTGGAGCAAGTTTTGCCACTGCTCCTAAGTCACTCATGCATCCGAAAGCATCGCAAACGGCGTGACCAATCAATCAACTCAACATTAAAATGGAGAGGCCTCCGAATCCACGGGGCCCCGAGATATTTCCAGCCTCAAGAATAAAGAAAAAGAGAGAAAGAGAAAAACACGCTCACACACATACACATAGAAGAAGTTTTTTAGGGCGATTTATTAGGGCCTCAATGACAGTCCTTGTCATTTGTTTGGCATTTGGAGACAATGGCAGCATGTGCTTGAGGCTGAAGTGGAGGGAATGTGAAGTGCACCAGCACTAGTCTCCACCCTTAGTGTCCTCTGAAGAGTAAGGCCACATCAGTGGGCTGTGTGTGTGCATGTGTCTGAGGAGACAGATCGATGCTGTTAGGACCCAGCGCCACTGTGTTGTGTTTGTTTACTGGGGGGCTCCTACAGCCTGGCTCCTCCGAGCCGCAGCCAGCCAGACAGTGGCAGCTCCTCGCCTCTGTCTTTTCATAATTGATCAGGGGGATGGCTGCCATCCCAGAGGGTTAAGACGTGGCAACTTTTCTTTTTTTTTTTCTCTCTCTCTCTCTCTCTCTCTCTCTCTCCTCCCTTTCTCTCTCTTTTTCTCTCTCTCTCTCTCTCTGTTTTCTCCCTCTCCCCTCTCTCCTCTCTCCTCTCCCCTGTTTGCTCAGCATCTCAATGTACTAGTTCAAACATTGTTCTCACCAGCTGGCAGAGCGGTGCCATATGCACATCCTGTCAAGGCAGCTGTTGTCATGGATACTGGCAAGCGCCAGAAAATAAAACAACCCCTTGATTTCTGCAGGAAGAAGTGTCACTCTTTATCTGAAGCAGTTTTTTTTTTTTTTTTCCTCCCTCGCTCCTCACCTTGTCTCTCTCCACTTGAAGCAACACCTGTGAACATATTGTTTTGTTTATTTATTTTTTTCAAGTCCATTGTTGTTGGGCTTCTGGGAGCCGTAGTTTGCAGCTGCACAGGGGAGGCCTATTTCTCCTGCCTTTTCTGTGCCAGATAAAGCGTGAAGGAGTCATAAGAGTGGCCTCGCTATGAGCTTAGCGCTAGATCCAGTGCATGGACAACACATTACATCATCCTCCCTGCCTGCCTGCCTGCCATTGTCATCATCTTACTTACAGAAAGAAAGAGTGGGGGGGGGGAGAAACAGAAGAGAAACCTAGAAGAGATTTCTTTATTTTTCTTTTTCTTTTTCTTTTTCTTCTTTTCTTTTCTTTTTGTCTTCTGATTCTCGTTGCATTTGCCATGTTTGTAACATTAGGTAGCAGCCTTCCCCCTCTGAGAAGGCACAGTTGGCAGCCGGCATGATTAGGCCTAGAAAGGCCATTTTCCCCTTCTCTGCTCATAAGCACCGCTAATGCACAGTGTAAAACCCCAGCTCCTTGTTAATTCACTCCTAAGGTAATCTGATGTTGATTTTGTCAACTTTAATTACAGCTTGTAGGAACACTTCACATCGCCTGCCTCTACTTCAAATTGATATTATGAATATGCAAATGGACTGGTAATTTGCGGAGAAGTGGGTATTTCAGTTGAGCACACACTAGACAGGTCAATTCTACTGACGCGCTCTGTGGTTTTTTCACCCGCACTTCAGGGGCGCTTTAGACAAACTGTATTTATTCTTCATCACGGCTTGGTGGATCGTCATGAAAAATGTATAATGTTTGCCCGGTATTTCGGGCTGGCTTCGTCTTAAAACCGAGAGCGGACGGGACTCGCGTCCCGGCTTTCGTACGTACGCGCGTGTCACAGTGTTGGACGGAGGGACGTTGGAGCGAAAGGGGAAAAAAATCTAATTTTGCTGCTCTATTCCTGTTCTCTTTTCACAGGCCCTACAAGCAGCAAGGCAATTACTCTTACAGCAACCAGGCAGTGGCCTGAAGTCTCCAAAGAACAACGACAAACAGCGTCCGCTGCAGGTGAGCAGCTCTTCGCTAATCTCTTAAGTCCATCCATAATACATGGTGCTCTGGAAAAGATTTCCTCTGTTCCACCAGTCTGTTTGATTTGGCAATGTAATTCTGGACTTGTCACTGAAATTCTAAACCTGTCAGGTCTGCCCTTCTCTGAAGAAACACACACACACACACACACACACACACACACACACTCACACTCAAACACACACTCGCACACGCACAAGATACATCACTCTTTACTAAACTTTCCGCTGTCCACTTGAGCACTACCTCGCTTTCTGCGACAGATGCTTTTTTTACCCCATGTCTCGCTACGTAAGCATGGCAAGCAGGGCAGTAGGTGGAGGGGGTGGCAGTCGATGGAGAATTTGCTAACTTACTAACAAAGAATGAATAATGATGTTCATTCTGTCAACATGCACGTCACACACTCAATCTGTTATTTGCAGTTGTGCATGATTGCATTAATATGCATGCTTTCCAGGATAACCCTTCCAATGAATCAACAGATAGTCCATTTCCACACAGGAACGCCTCTGTGAATGGCAGCTCGCTGAAGACGTCCCTACACCGTGGCACGAGCGTATTCTAAGTAGCTGCCATTTGAACCCCTCCAAGATAATTTGCCACACTGATTCCAGCTGCGCTCTATTTCTGTTGTCAGTGATTTGGTAAAGGTCACGATAGCATTGTGCGCTATGCTCTCACCCCCCCCCCCCCCCCCCCTGCCCGTACCACCAGAGCTGTTTACTGCCTCTCTGTCAGGGAAACTTATTAGGCCGCATCTTCACACATCTTCACATCTCCACAATGCAAATGCAGCATTCGTTTCCCCTGCTCAGAATTATGTAAGCACTTGACATCTGCCGGGCTCTGTATTTTTAGGTTCAGACTGAAGTGTGAGAGTGTGCGCTCTCCACCCTGCTAATAAGTGCTATCTGGGAGTAGTGGTTTACCTCATTAGTACTCGGTGCATTTAATTAAAGAAAAGGAAAATTGGCGTTAACCCTCATCGTTAATATTTTCACAGAGTATAACAATGGCGACACCTTCAATTGGAGTCACACCCCTGTGTATCTAATTATGTGGTGGCAAAAGATAAACTCGGCGTCATACCTCCTCACTGGAATCAGTCAAATCGTAGCGCTGTTCGTAATGCTAATACGCTTTCCATCACAGATATTCATGTTATATGAAAGAATTCATAACTTGGGTGTTGGGTTTTTTTTTTCCTCCTTTTTCCTACTTTCCTCGGAGTGCAAGACATTAGTTGTAAAACAAAGTCTAGCAGGACGCGGTATTGAGTACGCTGAGCCTATTGAATTTTCCCAGCCCTCTGTATACTTAGTGAATGGATTCCCGGCACTCTGTGTGACTGCAAATTGCCACACGTACAGCACAATACTTTAGACGAGAGCGGAGTGATATTGGCTGAGGAAAGTCTGATGTGATAACTGTCGGCCCAGGACCGAGGCTCTCACTCTAATAACACTAGAGGATAGTAAATATTGAATATTTACATTTGCTTACTCCGTCCTTGCCTCATGTTAGCCATATGAATCAATATGAATCAGGGGCTTGTTGAGTCATGTCTAACAGGCTGTAGTTAATCAGTGCAGTTGGGCCGTCCTTTATTAACACTCTCACCTCTTGGTATTTATGGACAGAATGCCTTGGGAAAGGTACACTTTTAAGCCGTGATCTGATCTCCGCATCAGTGTTATTATCTTTGCTTTTGATTTTGGCCAGCGCCCGTTGCCCAGTTCGGGCCGAAATGCTGGGAACACTCAACTGCTTCCTCAGTGGCGCTCAAGCGGCCTGCTCGATTGGACCCTCATTTTAGTAAGCGGGAGCCCGTTTACGCCCCGACACTGACAAATCCCGCCGTTTTCCTCGCAGGAGGAAGGGGAAACGATCCATACATCATGGCGTATAAATTATTTACCACACCAGCGTCTAAGTGCTGCGGCGTGCAGTTTTAATTACTTGCATTAGTGTCTAAAGGCTCTCGCCTGACTAATTCTATCCGTTGCCTCATCTGAGGCTGTTGACGTGCACACAAGCTGCTTTTCCACATTTGCGTAATGTGACAGGTCTATTATTACCCAGTAAGCCCACGGGAGCACTCAATAAACACCTATTTCTCTCCCGTAAATCCTCGCGCCTTCGCCACACTGCTTACAAGGATTTCCCAAGGCACACAACAGCCCTCTCGCGTCTCTGTGCCTCTTTCTCCCTCCGCATGGCAATATCTCCTCCGCATTTTATACACTGACATTTAAAACACAAATAAAGGAGCGGCGAGGACGAAAGGCAAGGCGGATTACAGCCAGCCCGTGTGCCTGACAATCGTGTCCCACCCACCTTCCCCCCTCTCTCTTATATTCTCTCTCTCTCTCTCTCTTCCCTCCAGATCAGCTCAGTTGTCATTCTGCATCTCTAAGCTGCGTGTTAGTTTGTTTGTTTGCCATTGTCAGGCTCCATTCTTCCTCAGAAGCATGCAGGCCACCTAATCGCCTCATCCCGGTGGCAGAATGGGCATTTAACAGAGTAGAAACAGCTGCCGGAGCTCAGCGCTGACACATGCAAGGTGCGCGCTGAATAAGAATGGCGAGAGAAAGCGCAGGCTGAGCAAACACCCAGCCTGCCATGCCAACATGTGCATATACGTGTGTGTGTGTGTAGGGGGTTGTGTGATCGAGCACAGCCGCCTAGATGTCAGAGCAGAGTGTAAAGAGGGAGCGTTGACCCCTGCCCTGTGGTCCGAGCAAGACCTACGAGTGCTAGGGAGGCATTAACAAGGAGGAGGAACACAATGAGAGAGCGAACAAAAGCAGCTTGAGCCTCAGCACCCACAGACATGCCACTAGCACAGCTCAAACAGCCACAGGCCTGCGAGGGCTGCCGTTTCCATGGACGAAAGAAAGCACTTCTGGACACTCTGACCTTTGGTGCACTCCGGGTCCGGCGCTCTCTCTAAGTAAGCGCTTAACTGAACTTTTAAACGCAAGAAAATAACCTTCTCTGAGGTTCTCGCTCCGCTCCTCCCCATGCAGCTGACTGGATGGGGGCTCGCGGAGTGGCTGCATCAGGCCCAGTGGTTGGCATGGTTTTCTGGATGAAAGGAGAGAACAGGGCCGGGAGATAGCCCACCCAATCACGCCGTGAGCACTGGGCCATCCTCGGGGTGTCACCGTTTTAAAGGTCACCGCCGCACACATCTCATCAAAAGCGCCACATTCCTGCGCCATGTTCCTTAAAATTCATCTACTTAGCCCGCCAACTGGAACCGTGCGGAAAAGCCAGCTGAATTTATAGAGAGACATATGCTCCCACATTAACATTTATTATTAACTCCGCTCCCCCTGGTCCCTGGGATCGCAAGGAGAAATGGAGAAACTAAGGGTTATTGTAGAGGAAAGAAAAGACTTGCATTTCTTGGGACTTTCCGAGGGTTAAAAGTGTGTCGGCATATTTCTCTCTTGGACACCTTCAGTTATTGCCTTTGTAACCAGAAAACAAGTTTCTCACCCCGTCCCCCACCCCCCCTCTCTCTCTTCTTTTTTTCCTGGCTGGGTAAATTGCAGGGGACAGCACGCAGGATTCATCATTGTGATGCAAAAGAAGTTGGAGTATAACCCTAAGGCTAGAGGTAGGGAGTGGGGAGGAGGGGGGTGCCACAGCGCTTTGATGTAGCAGCAACAAATTTACCTTCTGACAGAAGATTCATGGGAGCAATAAACGAGTTCTAGCAGCCCTTACACATGCAATCTGATTACTCTGGCCAGGGTGTTAATTGGATCCTAACTGGCAGATCTGATATGTGTAGCCCAGTGGAGGGAAGTCTTTCCAAGTGATGAACTAGAATTCGCCAGGCTGCTTGAAGCTCGTGTAATTTACTGCGTGTCATTTGATGAGGCGCCGGGATCCGATGGACTCCCTATTACCTGTGACATCAGAGAGCACGGTGAGAGAGTAAGAAATGGAGAGATAGAGAGAGAATCGGGTGCGCTTCAAGGTTTCCTCGTGAAACGTCGCACAATACACCCCTTTAATTACAGGAGGGTGGACTTGAGCTTCTCTTTTTTTGACACATTTAAAAGTGCTTAAAAATCCTTATAGTAGCTTGCAGTGCATCCACAGCCCGTGCTTCATCTTACGTGGCTCAAGATCAAGAGCACTTGTTAGGCAAGCTGGGGTGCATTCATATTTGAAAGGTTTTTTTTTTTTTCTTCAATTCCTTACATTACTTTATCTCTGCTTTCTTCCATCCGTGCTCTTTAAGGCTCATTACAGCTTCCTGGAAAGCACAGGCAGGCTCAGCACAGAAGTCTCCATCTGTAGTACAACGTGTGTGATCCTTCCCTGTATTGATGGAAATGAAAGCCTGATTATCTGCACGGAGATAAATCTGCGTGGAGGGTCTATTGTATCACCATTACCCCTCTAGCTCTTTTAATGGAGCACCACATCCACTTTATCATCGCTTTAAATGCATTACACTTCCCATAGTGTGTTGCTGAACTGCAAAATAAATTGATTTGGGAAAACGTTCCTGTAATCTACTTAACTCTGGTCCCGAGGATCACTCGCATTGATCCCCTAATCCGAATGATCTTCCTCTTTGTGTGTGTGTGTGTCTGGGAGAATTTTCGTAAAGGTACGTGAAAGAGTGTACGTCATGTTCGTACCGGCGCCGGCCTCCGCTCCGACGCCTTGGTGGTTCCTCTGGAAAGCGACCCCTCTATCAATAAAGCCCGGGCTGCCTTGCCGTGGCTATTAATTGCAGAGTGAATTAGCCGTGTCAGCTCAGCAGAAGCGGAGGGGTCAGCCTGAGTGCTCTGTGGTGGTCCGACTTTGGGACTTGTCGTCCCTCCGGAGTCTGGGATTGAGATGAATTAGCGAGTGTGGAATCCCACTCTGACGCTCTCCTCCGCTGTTTCCCTGCTTCCTCGCTTTCTCCCCTCGTTTCCCTGATCAAACCCAGGCTTTTACACCTTAATTAACACGGCGGCTCTCCGTGCCAAGCAGCTGAAGTAATTACCACCCCACGCCCCTCCATTTCTCATTTTATTTATCTTAACAGTATCTGTGGCGAGTGTCGCCATCGTCCCCTCCTCTGAAGTGGCCGCATTATTCATCCCATTCAGCAGCCTGCCTGCCTGTTCCACACATCTAATCTGGGCCTTCCTTTACTTAGCCTGTGAATGGTGCGGAAATGGCGAATTGAATTGGTTCACGCTAACTGTTTTGGCTCGAACCCTGCCTGCGTATCTGGCTGCTGATAATCTGACAAAGCGCTCCTGGCTGTTGTAGTAGGGGATAAACCGGTAGTGCTAATACTGCATGTCTTTGTCAAACTAGTGGGAGAGAAGTGAGCAGTGCTGTGCCGTGCTGTGGAAAACACTGAGCAGCTCCTCAGAAGAGGCACTGAGTAAGAAGAGTGTGCCTCGTTCACGCCTTTGCATGGCTTAGGCACATTACAGGCCCTCACGCACTGACTGGCATTGGCAGGTGCTTACCAGCTTCTAATACCAGCTTCTGTCCTCGTTTTGACTCAAGTACCATCTGTGTCATTTCAACCGTGAGCTTAAACTGGAAGATGCTTGATCTGTGGTAGTGCTGGGGTAAATGATCTCAAATCAGTCTTTACCACGATTATGATTAAGGAACAAAATGGGACTCCCAAGTGTTCCAGTGGACTGAGGCACTGCCACTATGAGCCAAGGCTCGCTGGTTTGAATCCCAGGTTGTGCTACTTGCCATCAGCACCTTGTGTCAGAGTGAGCACAATTGGCCTTGCTCTTTTCAGGGTGGGTGGATGGCACTTCCTCCACCAATCCCGTTGTCTTCTTGAACTGAGCAAATTCCATTAAAAAAATGTCAAAGACTTTAAGTAGGTGGTGCACGATACCAGTATTTCATGTCCGATACCGATACTGCAACCTTGAGTATCTGCCGATACCGATAGCAGTCCAATACCGTGTTTCCCCTGTAGTTTGACGTAACTTTATTCATCTACAAATTCCAAAATATAAAGTCTCAGTCACACATGCTGTGTTATTTTCAGGAGATTCTAGGCTACTTCAATATGCCTGATTTTGAGGTAAATATTATAGAATTTAGATATTTTTTACAAATTTGACCATTTTTTGATCATACATTTACTTGCTTCACACTTGCAATTGGAGTTGTTGCTTATAAAGACCATAAAAACATGGTTAGATCCTGATCCTGAATTACTAAGCCTAGAATGTTTATGTATTTATTTGATATTTTATTGGTAATGGATTAGATTAAATATATTTGTTTCTTCTGATATCTGTTCCAGTGAGTTTTTGGCCAGTATCAGACTGATACCAATACTGAGTATAAGATCGGCACACCCCTAGATTTAGGTGGTTAGTGAATAAGACCCTTAAACTATAAATCAATAGTGTATATAATCAATACACTAATATAAAACAGGCAGGTGGTTGGGTATGTATAACACAAATAGCATCCAATGACAGCATTTAAATATATATAGGGAGGGCCTGTTCAGGCACCCAGTAGGTGCTACAGCCCAGTCCAGTACACATGGTGTGATATCCATGTCCTTCTTCTGTCCACTCAGCCACACAGTTTAAGAATCGACCGCCTTTCTCTGAGAGATAGAGCGAGGGAATTAGAGGGCTTTAAGTGTGGCGAGAGCCCCATAAAGATGGGCTTGTTCTTCATGAGGGCCAGTGATGTTTTCTCATCACCAGCCAATTGGGGGGTCTTTGTTGTGCACTTTCTCTCAGGTGCAGAAGCTCATAGCTCTGGAGAGCAGGTCAGCAGAGATCACCTGACTGGCTTTTATTTTTTCTTAAAAAAAAAAAAAAAGGAAAAGCTGTATTTGCGAGCACTTCGTCACATCGTGTGAGTAGCTGTTCAGAAAGTCAGCGAATCCAAATGCAGAGAAAAGCAAGTGAAGCAGGCCTGCCTCTGGATCCTGTGCTTTATTAGTTTGGTTGTCTGTGAAAGCGCTCTCTAATCAGTGTCCCCAGCCAAGGTCTCAAGCAGGGCTGATTTTAGATGATTCTTTAAGAATCCCATCCGTCCCGAGTGTGGGGTAATAGAATTTTTGGCTGCACCGCTGGGGGTTCTTTTGTTGACTATCATGACTGTGCTCTCGGCTCGGCGTCCGCGCGCGCACACGAGAGCTGCCTATTGTCTGCGGCTGTTTACCGCTCGACCCCTCCTGTAAATGCTCATTAATTTTGTCCCTTCTCTGCAAAATCATTTCCAGGAGAGGCAATTCAGCCTCTGTTCCTTTCAATTCACCCGGCTTGTCAATCATCCCCCGGTGCAGTATCCAGCAGAATGGAGGTGTTATATTCCGCCAATTATCATGTCATATACTCTAAAATGTAAATGAACGTGTGTGTAAAATTAAATTTATGGGTTGTCAGTGAAGAATAAGAACCAGGAGAGCAATTACTTATCTGCTTTCATCTTTCAAGCTCTGATACATCAGGCAGAAAAGCACGCCGTTAAATGCTGGAATTAGCATTGTGCAGGGCTCGCAGTGAATGGGCCGGGGCCCTCCACTTTGCCTTTCTCCTCTCGCCTCTTTTTGTTTGGAAGAGCGATGAAATGAAGATGATTATCATCCATCTCTCCACTAAAAAGCTAATGAAAGGCTGAAAGGCGCTTCCTGACTTCATTTGTTTGCTGTTTTCTCTCTCCCTTTTGTCAGGACGGGCTTCTTGCTCGCTGCCTCTGAAACGATTAGGAATCACATGTTTTCAGGCGCCCCGGCTCGGCGCCTGTTTTACCGCACGTAATCGGACCGGATAGATAAATAAACTAATACTGCATTGTGCGGAAATTTACATGTTTATTGTATTCAGTGGACTGTAGAGCCACCAAGGTTCCCTTTGTTATTCACCGAAAGCTCATTTAAATAGACAAATAATGAGCGTAATGAGAACATCTCCTCTTGCGTTTCTGCGCTTTGGTCTTTGTATTGTCATTTAGTCCAACGCAGAACCCCGCTTGAACCTGGGGGTAATTACACATCACAAATGTGTCTTAAGGTTTAATAACATTGAAGGTGTAAGCATACATTTGCATAATTACATGCAGCTGTTTAATTTGTGACTTTGTTGCTTTGTTCTTTGTTTTATTTTTTTTCCCCTCCCTTTTCTCTCCTATCACTTTCTCTTCCCTCTAGAGAGTGTCAGAGAGAGAGAGAGAGAGAGTGGTGTGGTGTGGTGTCTTCTTCTGTGTATGTGTGCGTGTGTATGAGAACGAGAGTGAGCGAGCGAGCGAGTGAGAGAGAGAGAAAGAGCTCTTCCATGGCAGAGCTTGTTGAGTTTTGGGGCCAGTCTAATGAAGAATGGTGCTTGGATTTGTTTGAATATGAATATGAATGTGCAGTGAGGATAGAGTGTGACCTTCAGCTGTGCGACTCAGTTCATCAGGATTAGTCAAGCTGGGCGATCAGGAGCGCTAATGCATAATGACTTCTAAAATGAAAAATGTGTAGTGACCATGCAAATGTCTCTGCTAATCAAAGAGGGGAACCTGAGCCGGGGCGAGCGAGGAGAGCAAAACAAGGACGTGTCAAGGCCCCGAGAGCTCGGATGTATGGAAAGCAATCAAGCAGCTTGATTAGCCGGCGTGAGGAGCGCCCGTATCTCCGCGGCCCCCCAGCCTCACGCCAGCCTCTCGCGACAGAGTCCGCCACCCCAAAACACAAGCCGTCACTGACACTCTGCTCCATGACACAGATTTAGACGCCTCACACAGTTCGCTTTTTATTTTTTTAATGTTTGGCACAAAACCTCAGAAGAGCTCAGAAACAGTAGCTGCTTTCCTTTCTTTTACATTAAGGTCATCCCTTCTGTTGAAAGCATTCAGCTACTCAAGTGGCACCCATTGCTGACACACACACACACACACACAGCTTGTCTAGTCCCTGTAGAGAATTACTGCCAATAGAATAGGACTCTCTGGAGCAGATAAACATCATGAACCTATTGGCACCATGCTGCCTAATGCCAGTCCTGGGCTAGAGGGGTATATGTAAAGCCCCTTAGCATTGAGCTGTGGAGCAGTGGAACTGTGATGTTATGTGATGCTATGTCCAATACTTTTGGGATGAGCTGGGGAGTTTGGATGATGGGGTGGGGTGGTGATCATCCAACATCCTGACTACACTAATGCTCTAGTCCCTGAGAGCAGTCACCTCCTCACAGCAGGGT